>NC_073694.1:29030505-29263005 GCF_029784165.1 Wyeomyia smithii | reverse complement strand
TTCCAGAGTAGGGTCCCCCCTTAATATCAATTTCTGAAATTTCTGGCCTCAAGACCTTTTTTCAAGTGGATTTAAGCTTAACCCTTTCCCAGTGGAGAAAAATCAGTTTTTACATCAAACAATGAACTTCAAACTCTTATTACTAATCAACTATATGCATAATTATCGCTAAATGTATTGCATATTTAACATCAATCTATTCTCTAACGATGCTGAGTAGCTTCGTCGTGCAAATTTTTGCTTATTCCCGCCACTATTGTTTCAATCGCCGACAAACGGGAATGCGACTTCAACTAGGATCCTAACTAACGACCCGGTATGGTGTTGAGATTCGAACCCAGGTTGGTGGTGGAGGAGTTAATTGTTTTAGGCTTTAGATATTTTTTATCATAGTTTAGTTTTTGCCTATTTCAAGTTAACATATAAAGCCTGATTGGAATCATTCTTGACTTCTCTGGCCTTCAAAATATTTTTTAGTAATTTGAAGTTTCAACCTTCCCTGGGCTTTGTAAGTTTTTGTTGGCGATTTGTAACCTAAAATTCAAATCTTGTTTTATCAAATAAGTTATTATCATTATTATCATTTTCAACAAAAATTATGAATAATTTGGTGGATAACTTTGAAACATATTCAGACATAAATAACATCAGACGCTGAACCTGTAATATGGTGATTGTTTTGATGTTTGATCGGCACTTACTATTGAAGTCCTAATCAGTGTGAATGAGAAGGAAGACAAGTTAGAAAAAACAATCGCAGCCAACTGTTAGTGTACAGAACAATTGCGGGGCTAGCGCTAGGATCCTATTGACTATAACGGTCGTCTTTTCTAGCCGAGAATCTAACATATGACGACTGGCTTGTTACTCCAGCATCTTACCCTGAGACCAACTAAATAGTTCCTTGTGTCTTCCAGTGTTTGTGAGATGGCAGAAAATGTATAGCGCGTTGAACTAATACAACAGATCCCACGCATGTAGTAAATGAAAAATAATGTTCAAAATAAACATGATAAATTTCCCGGTTTAGTATTGAAATTCCCGGGTTTTTCCCGGTTCGTTTTCGAATTCCCGGTTTTCCAGGGTTTTCCCGGTTCGCTGGCCACCCTGGGTGATTGGGGGAAGAACCAATCACGTGAAAGCATCTTTGCTTTGTTTCTTCGTTATTTGCGTTGGGTGATGAATGCGATGCCAATTGGCTGGCATTGCTAGCCAATGACTGAATGCGTGAAATCATTTCGTCTATGTTTTTGAAGTCTGCGTTAGGGAAATATACCAATCGTATGAAAAATGCATGTGGATATTCGACCTTCAAACTTTCCCGCAATGTTCACGGAGTAATAAGAAAATGGTAACCAAAATTATCATGTTATACAAATCTTGTATATTTTAGCTTTCCAACGGTATATCAACTATTGAAATCGAAATAGTTATTTGAGCGCTATTAGCATCTAAAATCTTCCATTCCGCCAACCAAAAACGTTACATGTTCAATTTAGTTTTCCCAGAATGTACCTTAGTATAGTGAAGACGTAGTCCCACGTCAAAATATTACGAACAATCCAGAGAATGATAAGAATCGGAACAATCGGTATAGACCTAGGCAAACGAAGGAGGACAAAGATTGGAAACTTGGCACTTGGAATGTTAGGACTCTGCTCGAACCGGCACGCGCGAGCATCTTGGCTAGAGAGCTACGGAAGACAAAAGTTGAGGTAGCAGCCATACAAGAGGTGCGCTGGCCCGAAACCGTACAACGTGAATTCCGGGCGGTTGATCCGACCACGGGCACCTCCTCCAGAACGGAACGGGGCGTCGGTTTCGTGCTACTCGGAAACCAAATGAAGCGTGTCATTAGGTGGAGGCCTATTAATGACCGTCTATGCATATGAGGATCTATGGGGATCAAGGGTAGATTCTTCAATTACAGCCGTATCAACGATAAAACCGATGACGTGATAGAAGAATTCTATGAGCTTTTTGAGAAAACGTATGGAGAGTGCCCACAACACGATATAAAGATCGTCATCGGAGATACGAACGCACAAGTCGGACGAGAGGAGTTCTTTCGTCCCGTTATTGGTAGGAAAAGCCTTCACTCTATCACAAGCGACAACGGCTTGAGGTTAGTGAACTTCCCCGCGGCCTGGGGAACGGCCATCTGTAGTACCCATTTTGCACGTCTGAACATTCGGAAGCACACCTGGAGACACCCCAATAGAGAGGCCTGCTCCCAGATCGACCACATGCTGATCGATGGTCGGCGCTTTTCAGACGTCATAGATGTGCGATCCTTTCGTGGGCCAAACATCGACTCGGATCACTGACTCGTGGTAGGCGATATTCGCACCCGGCAGTCCAACGAATTTAAGTCTAGATCGGCGAGAAAGATATTTCTGGACGTCCAGAGGTTATCAGCGGAAGGAGTTGCTGCAGAGTATACTCGGAGAGTTGATAGACGGATCGGTGAACTAGCTGGAGTGGATCTGAACGAGCAGCGGAAGCACAGCCATGATTCGGTCAGCAAAACAGCGCGAAAAGTGATAGACATGACACCGGGAACCACGCGTAGTGGGTGGTTCGATGCTGATTGTCTAGAGGTGACGGAAGAGAAGAACCGGGCCTACGCCAACACGTTAGTAGCAGCCAATCGTGTAACGCGTCAGACGTAGGAGAAATACCGGGATGCAAGAGCTGCCGAAAAGAGACTTCACCGCCGTGAGAAACGCAAGCTCTGCGATCGCGTCCTCGCGGAGGCGGAGGATTGCTTCATTAGGCACGACACGAGGAGATTCTATAGTACGATTAACGGAATCAGAAACCGTTAGTCAGCCCATACATCAGAGAGACGACAAGACACTCACCGTTGAGGCAACTGTCAGCATCAAAACGGATAACGGCCGTTTGATGTTGACAGTTGCCAATGTTGGCAATGAGTGCCTTGTCATTTCTCTAATATACAGTTTCTCTACCTGCCATGTGTGAGGGGAACCTGATAAATCGCAGCTGGCCAGTCATTGGAAGCATTATACCTACCAACATTGGACAAGGTGAAGAATGCTTTCAAAGAGCTGAAGAATCACAAAGCCGCTGAAAAGGACGGTTTACCGGCCGAACTTTCCAAAGTTGGGAACCAGTGGCTGTGTAGTGTAATTCACCAGTTTATCCGTAACCGTATCCGTTTAACCGTAGAGCTGTTGAGGAGGCCTTTATGTCTTTTAAAAGGGAAGCTGCCAGACAATGCCAAAACGGAAAAAAGGTGGCTGGCAGAGAGCGTGGTAGTTCCGCGGATGTTGGTGCTGCGGTGGGGATGGATTGGGTTACTGTTGAAGTGATCGACGAATTTGTTTATCTTGGTGACATGTGACAACGAGGTAAACTGCAAGGTGTAGAGACGGATTGCGACAGCGAATAGGGTTTATTACGGATTGCGTAGCCAGCTTAGGTCCCGTTACCTACAGATCCGTACGAAATTTAAGCTCTTTAGGACTCTGATGCTCCCGGGGGTGCTCTACGGTCATAAATCGTGGATGTGGAAGGAGGCCGATCGACGAGCGCTTGGAGTCTTCGAGCGTAGAATCCTGCGATCAATACTCGGTGGCAAACTAGAAACAGGGGTGTGGCGCAGGCGCATGAATCACGAGCTGTACGAAGTATACAAACACGCTGATATTGTCAAGCTGATGAAACACGGCAGGTTACAGTGAGCTGGCTACGCAGCACGGATGGCGGATGAGTGACCGGCAAAGAGGAGATTGAAGAGGAGTAGCCCAAGACCGAGTTCTGTGGAGGCGTATTCTGGATTCGGCATAGGATATCAGTGAGAACCTGGATGGAAAACGGTAATAATGCGCAAAAACTGGAAATGAATATTGAATATACTGAATTTCTATAAAAATTTGAATTTGTTCCGATAACAATCAATCTGAAGTGTCGTAATAACTATCGCCTCACCCTTTACTTCGACATCAGTTTCAAAACCAATTGCTGGCATTGTTTTGGATATATTTTAAACATCACTCTAAATACCAGTTTTGCCTTATTGTTGACGTCTTTTTTAACATCATTTTAATGACATTTTTAAAAACAATTACCATTTCTGCCATACTTTCAACATTATTTTTATATTTGACATTTATCTCATTTCTAATATTTTTGATATTTAATTTGTTTCCTACGGAAACTATCAGCCTCAAAATCCTTGGTATGTTGGTTCAAATCAGATCCACATTGTGTAGTATAATATTTTGCATTTCGCTGAGATATACCACACACACCTGTGCGTGGCCCCAATAACATTATATCCAAATTATAAATATAGAAAACTTTCACAAAAATACTGATACATAGTTGGAAGTCAATAAATTCTATAACTTTAATTAGGAAATCTGAATTTGAAATCATTTGAATTTGCGATATTTTTATCCCGCCATCACAATTACAGCCCAGTAATTGACGACCATCCAGTCGCCCTCCGGATTGCCCGCTCTTCGTCCTTACTGCGCAAATGCAGTAATTTTTTGTCATAGAATCTCGTCCCTGCCGTACGTGCCCTGCTGTGATGGACTTTTTTCCACCCTTCCGTAACAGCCAGTCAGGTTTTACCTGCCACCAAAATGAAACTCTTGCAGGACCATTCCTGGCGTATATTGCGTCTCGTTTCGCAAGCGGACGAACGCGTCAACCCTCCTTCACAGACGTTGCCTTGGTGGCCACGGTATCTCATGAGTGACCTGACAGAGCTGACGATGGATTTTCTTGAACGGTGGTCATGTGATAAGACATCGACTGGAAGGGCGTTGAACTTTCATTGTTTATCCACTCAACGAAAGGACGCAAAATGTGTGAAAAATGATTGATTAGATATTCGTGACCAGTTCCGACCTATTACGCAGTATTTTACCCTGATGGTCATTTGGTTGGCCACATTCAGCCACGAATGTAGGTCACTGGAGCTATTCACCCATACTCTGAGTGGTACGTCTTCATCGTCTCTCGTGTGATGTGTTATCACGTCCAAAGACCAGGACACTCCTTGCCGAGGTGGCTTCGCAGCTTTTGGGACCCCCACGCGTGAGGTGCGGGTCGCATCACCAAAAAAGACCTCTCCAGTTCACCAACAGCCAGCTGACAAACAGCATCCGCCGCGGTTCAGGTTTCGTTCGTTTGCCTTACTATTTTTCTCCCACGGTTCTACGCGTGTCCCCATTTATTGCGAGAGCCTCCTCAACAGCAATAGTATAGGCTAAAGCGGGCTTTTTTCCTGCTGAAAGCGGATAGAAATAGAATAGCTTTTCGATCGACCTTTTCGATCGCGGTGAGGCATTGTGTAACTAAATTGGTGCTGTGATTGTCGTTCGCCGGGTCACCGGAGAGTCCAAACGTAAGTGCCAAAAGTCCTTCCCGGTTCCGTGAATGTTTTCTTTCCGCTGCTTTGCCGCCACCCACCCACCAATCAATCATTTTCTTGCCTCACTGCTTTAGCTAGATATTTTGATGCTCTCACTTACACACACACTCTATATGCTTCCGTACTTCTGCTGAAAGTGTCCTTTCTCTTCCCGGTTTTCTGTGGTAATTTTGTATCCAAAATAAAAGCTTTTTCCCTCTTGCTTGTTGCGCTGCAGAATTCCGCTGTGCCATCATCGGATACAAGTTTTTGTAATTGGTTTA
Source organism: Wyeomyia smithii (assembly GCF_029784165.1). Lineage (NCBI taxonomy): Eukaryota > Metazoa > Arthropoda > Insecta > Diptera > Culicidae > Wyeomyia > Wyeomyia smithii. The sequence continues at coordinate 29,257,332 of NC_073694.1, read as the reverse complement.
TTATTATGGTAATGGTTATACTTAGCGTTTCGGGCATTGTAAATATGCTATGCTAAAACAAAATTCTCCTGAGCGTTAAATTATTTTATTATTTTAAAACGCAATGATATAGCGAGTTTTAGTTTTGTACTTCCATGTACTTTTGTACTTTTTCCAGTTATGTTATTCTTTAAATTCAATTATTCAGTGTAAACTCCATTACACAGTTATGAGTTGCGTGTGTATTTCATTATACCCACATCCATTAAACAAATCATGTTGAATCCATTCTGTTTTGATAAAGGGTCACAGTCATAGCCTAGTCTCGTAGTTCTTGAGCTGTACATCAAAAGAGGTACTAGCCTATTTGATAACTCTTCCTGCGGGGAGCGACGACGCATCCGCTTTGTTTGCCTTCTGTCACGTTAAGTTAATGAGAATGGCTAACCTTCGGCTACACGTTTGTTGATAAACATATCAAACCTCTCGGATATAATCAAAACATTTAATGAATAATGTGTCGAGGATTAATTAGAAATTATCTATCTTTGAAATGATTTAATTGCAAAGCAATTAAATTTGACCAGAGCGCATTTAGCGTGTACATTACTAGTCTAACCCTATCATGCTGATTACCCAGCAAATATTATCGCACTTTTCGAACGTGCTTCGCTCCAGAACTTCCACTCTGGCAGCAATACGTAATTTTAATCTCCCGTAAGGGGCGACCCCGGAGCTTGGGTGGTTTTTTTGTTGTGTAGATTTTACACCGACCGATTCCGTAACTGAAGGGGGGCAGCGACGCGACGCAGGCTTGAATTCGGCCTGCGCCTGTGCCACCACAAGATGCTACTGGTTGCCGCGGCGGCTTGATATCGCAAAAGCATAACACCTCACACCGCCGCCTTTCCATTTGTTCGGAACGTAACTAAAACGCAAAGCCGGATGGGGCTAATGTTTCGGAAGGATTCGGGAAAATGGAAAACGATGAGAAGTGATTTTGTCCAGTGGGTGTGGGAGCAGCTCTGTTTGTAGGCAGGAAATCGGCGGCCGCCAAAGTGAATGGGTAAATAGGGTGACCATAGCAGCTGGTGACTTCGAGGAATGATTGATCAAATGTTTTCGATTGCATATTGGACTCTAACTCAAACCTAAATCAAACTGCGCAATCATAAATAAAATGCATAATCCAAAATTAGAAAGACCACCATCGGACCAAAAGAATTCGATAATACCTACTATTTACGTATTTTAAACTCATTTTTCCTCAAATAATGCATTATTTTTTTATAAATTAAACCAGGTTTGCAAAACTGGTTTGGCTATTAATCAAAATATATACCAAAATGAATGTTTGAACAACATTATGATTCCATTTTTTCCAAAACAACACACGGATGGAAAGTATGTGTTTTGGCCAAAGAAAATATCATCACAGCACGTCAAAATAACAAAAATGTTTCTGAACAACCACTCGACTTCATTTGTACCCCAAATACGCAAACCAACAAATCCACCTCAGTGTCGTCCAGTCGAAGATTTTACTGAGATTTTGAGTTCCTTCCAAAAATACCCGGTAGAATCGAGAGATGCATTCGAAAAACGGACTTGAAGGCCATACAACGCTCTTGTTTTGGCATCATAAGAAAACTTCGACACCAGATCGACTTGAACTGTCCTACAGTAAGGTCGCATTTTACCAACAGCTCGAGGCTTAGTCTTAGACTACCGAGAGATATTGAAATTTTGTTTTTCGCTTTCAACAGGCAATCTTCTTGAAAGACTACCTGTTGAAACGCAAAGTAATAAATTTGTTTTTAACGTTAACGAGTGTTTAGTAAGTAAATTTGGTTTGAGATATTTCTAATTAAATTCTATAGTGAAGTAAAAGTGTATTGAAGTTTTCCAGTCATGCCTGGAAAAAATAAAAAAGCTCACTTTGATGCGGCTTCAAGGAAACGTGAGGCATCTCCTCCAAGTGACACTGAAATTTCGACTAACAGGTATGATATTCTTTCTTCCGTTGGGGATCAAGAAATTCAAACTTCTCATACTGAGCATAAAGCCGTTATGAACAAGGTTGAAGTTCCACCTATTGTGGTATATGTAGCAAATTTTAAAGCATTTCGATCAGAGCTTCCATCGTTTCGTTCGAATGTGAAAGTTAATTTTCAAATTGGCCGCCAAGGCGAAATTCGTATTTTGGCCGAATCTCTTGATGGCCATAAACATCTTTTACAGTATTTGACTGAAAAGATGTATAAATTTTATTCTTTTGATGCCAAAAACGAGAGACCGTTTAAGGCTGTTTTGAAAGGTCTTTCAAATTACCAAACTATTGAGAAAATTAAAGAATGTTTGTCAGAATCACTTGGTTTTGCTTCCAACCAAGTAATTTTGATGAAACGAAAGGCAAATGCCAAAATTAATCAAACTGGAATACACCAGGAAAACTACTTAGTACATTTTGATCGTACCAAAGTAAATAATTTGAAATGTTTGGAAAAAGCACGTGTTTTATTTAACGTGCGAATAAAGTGGGAAAATTTCAAGAGACATGGAGGAATCCATAATCTTACGCAATGTCGGAATTGTCAAGCCTATGGTCATGGAACTCGAAACTGCCATATGGCAGCAAAATGTATGATTTGTGGTGACACTGGTCACACGAAAGATATCTGCCCCGTGAAAGAGACCACTAATAGTTTCAAATGTGTAAATTGTGGGGTAAATCAGAAATCTAATTTCTTTAATTGTCCTGTAAGGTCAAAAATTATTGCTTCCAGACAACGTAGGAATTCTAAGCAACCTGTTGTCAATGTGGGTATACAAAAGACTTTCAATACTGTTCAGGCATCACCAGCACTTTCATTAGCAGGTGTGTCTGTAGGTAATAATTTAAATTCAGATAACAAATTTCAGACAAAAAATCCTGTTCAGGCAACACCAGGCTGTTCATATGCCAGTAATATTTCAAATTCAAACAGTAACAAACCATTCGTGTTTGGTGCTGAAAAGTCAGCTAGTATTGATTTAGGTAGTCCAACTCCAGAAAAGATTGAATACCCACTAGAGCGTCCATTTCCCGACTGTTCTTAGCTTCCCGGGATTCGGGAAATATAAATATGATTTCCCGGGAAATCCCGGAATCCCGGGATGTAAAAGGAATTTTGAAAGAAACGTAAAATAACTGCAATTTATTTAATTTAGAATTTATTTTTGTCACATAAAATAAGAAAAGGAATCGAATTCCTAAAACAATATAAAAAGATGATCAATTCTCGAAAAATTTAATAAAGTTCATTAGTTTGGCTGGTAATTTTTGTTTCACAAACTGCATCAACGAAGATCCTGCAGGAGGACTACTGCTTCGACACTTTACGAGGATTTGGGTGTGTAGTTACCGCTTCTTCAGAGGATAGTCGTTATATGGTGATTTTGTGTTTGTTCTGCAAGTGTCGTAAAAGGCCACTGGTAGATGAACCCTTGCACGAGAGTTGCTGCGGACATTTCAAGCATTGCGCTTCGTTATCGCCGGGCAGCTTCTTGAAATATTGCCAGACTCCTGCCATTTCTGCAATAATGAATAGTTAACTGTAATAATAGATTTGAAACTGCTGCTGGATGACAGACAAACCTTTTTCAATACGATTTTTCACGACTTGTTTTTTACGGCGGTGACAAACTATTAACCCTCTCCCGCTCACAAGGCTTATCATTAAAATTTATAGCTTTACGAGAAAATTCAAGCTGTACACTTTGTAGATTAACTAAAATTATTGTCAACTGTAGTATTTTGTGGAAAATGCCCAGTGATGCTCTGAGGCAGCATATAAAAGTTTATGGAACAATCGTAAGCACAACAAACTATTTTATGTCAAGATATGATGCTTATAATTCTTGGTGCTTTAGAGTCACCATGAGCGGGAAAGGGTTAACTGTTTTCATTCAAGTGCGGAATCTCTAATTAGAAGTTGAAGAAGCTGCAATCAAACTTACAAACTACGATCGCTTGTGCAAATCCTTTCATATTATACTTTCCGATGTTTGGTTATAATTTCGGCTGAGCAGTCTTGAATAAGTAGAACGATCTGGTTTTTTACTGTCCGACGTTTCGTCACTGATCAGTGACATCTTCAGGGGAAACTGTTGGTGTTTATTAGCGATTAGTGTCTGTTTTAATTCTTAAATTTGTTAACAATTGATAAGAGTTTATCGAGTTGTCTGTGGTTGAGTTGTCTGTGACTTACATAATTCTTGTTCGTTCCTTGTCTGGATGCTTTTTAGAGCTTATCGTCAACATTAATTGGGGCGATTCGGGGTACATTCTACAATATTGGTGTTCATAAAAGTCTATGGTACAATTTTTCTCTTATAAATATTTTGAACAAACTTACAAATCTTTTTGCTGTGGACCTATTGCGATGGCGGATGGTAACGTTATGGGGAGTAGTTGTGATTCGGGGGGGTAGGAAATCTGTGTTACTTGTGGTGAGATTCGAAAGACAGGGACAGAGAAGGAACTAGTTGGCTGGTGCATTGGTATTTGGTATGAGACTCGACAGCACAGCTGCGTAAGCTGTGTTGAGTCCATCGAGATCGACTCGCTTGTTGACAGTATTGGGCGTGTTGTGTATATGACACATTTCTAAGAATGGTAGAATATGGGTGCGGTTGCTATGGTCGATAATCCAGTCGATCTCGATGGACTCAACACAGCTTACGCAGCTGTGCTGTCGAGTCTCATACCAAATACCAATGCACCAGCCAACTAGTTCCTTCTCTGTCCCTGTCTTTCGTATCTCACCACAAGTAACACAGATTTCCTACCCCCCCGAATCACAACTACTCCCCATAACGTTACCATCCGCCATCGCAATAGGTCCACAGCAAAGAGATTTGTAAGTTTGTTCAAAATATTTATAAGAGAAAAATTGTACCATAGACTTTTATGAACACCAATATTGTAGAATGTACCCCGAATCGCCCCAATTAATGTTGACGATAAGCTCTAAAAAGCATCCAGACAAGGAACGAACAAGAATTATGTAAGTCACAGACAACTCAACCACAGACAACTCGATAAACTCTTATCAATTGTTAACAAATTTAAGAATTAAAACAGACACTAATCGCTAATAAACACCAACAGTTTCCCCTGAAGATGTCACTGATCAGTGACGAAACGTCGGACAGTAAAAAACCAGATCGTTCTACTTATTCAAGACTGCTCAGCCGAAATTATAACCAAACATCGTACAATTCCCAACAGTCGAACTCTCATACAACAATTATACTTTCCCCAATCTAGTCTATGTGTTGTAAAACAATGGATTCTTTTCATTGGTGCTACCATTTCTCCTACTCCTTGCGTCGTGGCGTGATGATGAAATGATGAATAATGAGAGTGCGTTGGTATGGCATATTCCATTCTTCAATCCTATGAACTACGATCACTTGTGCAAATCCTTTCATTTTTTACTTTCCCCAATCTTGTCTAATGTGTGTAAAACAATGGTTTCTTTTCGTTGGCGCAAGCATTTATCCTACTCCTTGCATCGTGGCGTGATGGTTAATTGATGAATAATGAGTGTGCGTTGGTATGGAATATTCTTTTCCACAATCGCATTTACTATAAACTACGATCACTTGTAAAAGTCCTTTCATATTCTACTTTCTCCAATCTAGTCTTTGTGCGTTGGAAGAATAGTATTTTTCGAATCGTCGCATGATGATGAAATAAATGTGCGTTAAATGTCTTCTAATGCGCAAATCGCATTTCTTACACGAATCAAAATATACTAGAGGGGAAAAAAAGTAATTCTTGAGCACATGGCTATACAATTTCATTCACCATTGCACAAAAGTGTACAGAGTCTGTAATTTTGAATCGATTTTTCAATATTTCTTATTGAGGAAATACTTCCCGGGATTTGAATAACTATTTCCCGGGATTCGGGAATTCCGGGAAATCGGAATTTCCCGGGAAATCTATCCTGGGACGTCCCGGGTAAGACGCTGTAATACCTACAACAATCCATGTTGCAGCTAATGTCCGTTTTGTTGAACTGTAACTCGATGTACGAGGCTGTTCAAGAAGGTATAAAATTTACAACTAATATTGTTATGAAATTGAAATTCAGCAATGATTTTAAATAATGCTGTAAATTTTCTAAATTGGAATGCTCGCTCTTTAAAAGCGAAAGAGGATGAATTTTTCAATTTTTTAACAGTCCACGATGTGCATATTGCAGTTGTGACTGAAACGCTTTTAAAGCCAAATATTAAACTAAAAAAGAACCCAAATTACATGGTTCATAGGTTTGATAGAACTGATGTTGCCGGTGGTGGAGTTGCAATAGTTATCCACCGTCGAATAAAACATCGTGTTTTACCCCATCTTGAAACCAAAGTTATCGAGAGTTTGGGAATTGAAATTGAAACAAGTATTGGCATTTTATTTATAGCCGCAGTGTATTTACCTTTTCAATGCACTAGTGTGCGAAAAAAATATTTCAAGGGAGATTTGCAAAAACTCACAAGAAATAAATCTAAATTTTTAATCATCGGTGATTTTAATGCGAAACATCGATCTTGGAATAATGCTCAAAGCAATTCCAATGGAAAAATATTGTTTGATGAATGCTCGGCTGGATTTTATTCAGCTTTATTTCCAAATGGTCCTACATGTTATTCTTCTATTAGGAATCCATCTACAATTGATTTGGTACTAACAAATCAAAGTCATTCATGCAGTGATTTATTAACTCATGCTGACTTTGATTCTGATCATCTTCCCATAACATTTTCTATTTCCCATGAAACTATTTTAAATCCCACTAGATCTGTGTTAAATTATCACAAGACTAATTGGGATAGAAATCGTTCTACGATCGAGGAAAATTTGAATGATGATATTATTTTACAAAATAGTGCTGACATTGACAGAGCATTAGATAATTTTAGCAGCTTAATACTCAATGCCCGGAATTTATCAGTTCCTAAGGCTCGAGTGAAATTTAATGCACCAATTATTGACAGTGAACTTCAACTTCTTATACGTTTGAAGAACATACGGAGACGTCAATACCAAAGATCTCGTGATCCTGCTTTGAAAATTATTTTTCAAGAATTACAAAAGGAAATTAAACATAGATTCACTCTTTTGCGAAATGAGAATTTCATGAGAGAAGTTGAACAACTAAAACCTAATTCAAAACCTTTCTGGAAACTTTCGAAAGTTCTTAAGAAACCTTCGAAGCCCATTCCAGTCCTTAAAGATGGTGATTGCATTTTTCTAACGAATGAACAAAAATCTCAAAAACTTGCTCAGCAGTTTGAGAGCGTTCATAACTCTAATTTGAACGTAGTAAGTCCTATTGAAAATGAAGTAAACCAAAAGTATGATCAGATCACCACCCAAGAATTTCTTTCTGAAGAGGTATTGGAAACAAACTTGAATGAGGTGCGAACTATTCTCAAAAAATTCAAAAACATGAAAGCACCAGGAGATGATGGGATTTTCTATATTCTTATTAAAAGACTTCCCGAGAACTCTTTAAATTTCTTGGTAAAAATTTTTAACAGATGCTTAGCACTGGCACATTTTCCTACGAAATGGAAAAATGCCAAAATCACTCCAAATTTAAAACCCGAAAAGAATCCAGCTGAGGCATCAAGTTATCGACCAATTAGTTTATTTTCCTCTATTAGCAAACTTTTTGAAAGAATAATTCTCAATAGAATGATAACACATATTAATGAGAACTCAATTTTTGCAAATGAGCAGTTTGGTTTTCGCCATGGGCATTCCACTACTCATCAGTTACTTAGAGTAACAAATATGATTCGAACCAATAAATCTGAAGGCTATTCGACTGGAGCTGCGCTTCTAGATATAGAAAAGGCATTCGACAGTGTTTGGCATAAAGGTATAATAGCTTAAATGTCAAATTTCAGTTTTCCGCTTTACCTCACAAAAATGATACAAAGTTATTTAACTGACCGCACTCTCCAGGTTAACTATCTAAATGGTAAATCTAATAGATTGCCTGTTAGAGCTGGTGTACCTCAGGGGAGTATCTTGGGCCCTAATCTTATATAACATTTTTACTTCTGATCTTCCTGATTTACCACCAGGTTGTGAGAAATCTCTGTTTCGTGACGATACAAGCATTTCCGCAAAAGGAAAATTGGTCTGATCAAGTTAAATACTTAGGGCTAATTAATGATAAGAATCTTACTTTCAAGGAGCACATTGAAAATATCCAGTCAAAGTGCAATAAGTATATCAAATGTTTATATCCTCTTATCAACAGGAATTCTAGACTTTGTCTCGAGAATTTTTAGGCCAGCAATGTTATATGCAGTTCCCATCTGGACAAGTTGTTGTACAACCAGGAAGAAAAAACTTCAAAGGATTCAGAATAAACTTTTGAAATGATTTTGAAGCGTCCTCCCTGGTTTAGCACGAACGAGTTACATAGGCTCACTAATGTAGAAACATTAGAAAATATATCAAGCCAAATTATCAACAAATTCCTACAAAAATCGTTGCAATCCTCAATTGCAACGATTAGCTCACTTTATAGTCAGTACGATAGTTTTAAGTTTATTTTAAGTTTTGTTTTATTCCTTTTTTTTCCTTGACAAGTAGGTTTAATAATTTTCCTACAATCACATTAACTTAACTGCGAAAGCTAATAACATTCAATAATATAAAAAAGCGTACAAATACATATATATAATAGTGTTGAAATGTCACCATTTGTGGCAGAACACACATTATTAATTCTGAATAGATATTAGTACATAAATAAATCATTACAAACATTCCCCCCTCCCCCTTAAAAAAAAAGAAAACTTCGTCGGGAAGCCGGTAATGGACCTTTGTCGAATGTTAAATATTTTTTGTTAGTTCACAATGAATGTATCTTCATGAGAAATAAATCAGTTTCTCTTCAAGTTTTTTCTCTTTTTTTACAGCTGTAGCAAAAAAAAATCCAAATTTTTAGTTGTCACCCGTTACTGTTTCGGAAAATACTCATACTGGATAGCATTTGACGATTTTAGACTGTTTTCCAGAAACTGCAACTCGCTATCTTGGATTTCGAAATATTGTCTAAGGTAGATTTCTGGCTTCTGGGCATAATTACATTCCGACCAGGAACATCAAGTGGTATTTGGACATTCTATAGTCGAACACAAATTAGAAATTTCAACAAAATTCTCTGCTTTAAAAATTTTTCGTTTTTTAAAATATTTATTATTTTTCAGTCTACAGAGGCTACGCTCCTTCCACAAGCGAAAAAACTTTTCTTCTAATCGATCAATATTCAGAATAACTTGCATTTCTAATGAGTAAGAAACGCTTTGAAGGAAGTACATAACTAACACTAACAAACTTGCTGTGAATTCCATAGCTGGAGCCTGAGCTTGAACGACCGCACAATTCTCTTCCGTTGCTCTTCCATGATTGACCTGAGCTAGTAAAGTTGCCTAAAGAACCAACATAAGATGGCTAATTTCGGATTAAGTCACGATATTCAATGCACAACAATCCTGTAGCGGCCGCTTCGCATAGATCGATAACGGCGCCGGCTACATCCTTAGAGAAGTGGAAAAAACGCAAGTGTTAAAATTGTTATTGCCAGATCCGTTGTTGCATCTCTAACGACTATAACGGAAAGGAACTTTTTCACGAAGGTAAAAGATAGTTTTTTTACTTCTACCCTTTCCTCTACACGCTTATATATAGACTTTACTACTGCTCTTCTTTGCCGATTTTCGTTAGTTACCCTGCCAATTGTGTGTGACTTTTGTTTTCGGAAATTCAGCGTGAGGAAACGCTCAAGTAGGAAGATGGGAGGGAGCCTGAAAATAAACCTATGCGTAAAAGTCTCTCTGATTCTACTAGGATTCGAGCTCATGACCAATCGCATATCAATGTGTACTCAGTAATTTTGAGGCTACGAGCTTCCCTATTGTACACGTATAATTCTAAGATAAAATCTGGATTCTAGAGTAGATTCACCTACACGGCTCTGCGGACAACGAGACATTTCAAACACAGCCTTACCCGGATGTACAGACTGACCAAAGAAACGGGACGACATTGGTGGCATGATACAGTAAAACTATAATGATTCGACTTTGGGATCATGCCTCTAGGTCTGAGCCATCAAAGGATTTCATAATGCTATGTTGCATTCATTCCGGTGAAACTCTGACACTGAAAGTGGTCCGTGGTGTAGAGAGACTAGGTTGATATTACGGTGAATACCAGGCGGGCTCAAATCATATGTCGGTGAATTATCGTTCGCATTAGAGTTTTTACAGTTTCCTTGAATTTTTTTTTCGCGTTTTGCTCTAATTTGAGTTCTCTAGATAAAGAGATGAAACACTTCATAGCTTTCAAGCAGCAGTTTTGGATGGTTTGCGAGGGGTTTCAAGCGAGACTTCCTTGCAGCACCCCATATGGAGGCTAGGTTTTGTAGTCTCGATTGGATAAATGCATGATACAAAGTCATCAATGTACTGGATGGTAGAAACTTGGAGAGCTACCATAGTATGCCACACATTGATGTGATGTTCCGTTGTAGTAATATCGCATGATCACTTCATATAAGTTTTGAATTCGTCACTAAATCAAGGTGTTTGAAAATTTCTTCTTTATCTATCGTTGTTGATTGTACTACTAGATCTTCATGTAGTATCATGATGCACGTTAAAGCATATATTTTGTCTTAGACAAATTAAGTGAGAGCAGATTCCCGTAAAAAAAAATTGGTGCTTAACCAAATTGTCCTCTGTTTAAAGTATTATATTGTCAGGGTTTGAAAGCTACGAATCGGGTTATTTGGATTCCTTCTAACTTCATAACATTCTATTTTCTGCACCAATAGTCTATAGTTGATGGTGTCGAATGTTTAGACGTTGTACTACGTCTATCTGCAAGCCAGAGACCTGATTTATAAATCTAGCAATGAAACCATGCAATAAGTGATCAGAGCTTGAGCGTTTATATTTCAATTAGGAACACTTTAAACACTTATTCTCGTTTTAATTGTTCAATAATTTTTATTACGGTCATGTTCAGTAAATTTGAAAAAATACTGATCATTTTGTAATTTCCTCAAAAATAACTGATGTCTGTTAAAGTTTTTACCGAATTACCGTTATACAAAAGGCACTTGACGAGCTCAGCAAAAACATTGCTGACCTTTTCTGTAAACTAAAGTATGTTCTGCACTTTCATAAAGTTCAGTAAATATTTGACGAACTGTCAGCACCTACCTAGGTGTTGCTGAAAACTCTTCAATTGATTTACTGAACTCTTGATGTTTGTTACCATACTGTTCGGCAATTTTTCTGCATCTGTCAAAACGAAACATCAAAAGTGCGCCATTTTGCAAATATTCAAAGAGTTTCGAAGCTGAGTTTTTAAAGTGTTTCGCGTGTGATTTTCAAAAAAAAAATAAAATGGATATTGTACTTTCAAATCTACAAGAAAACAACGTGTAAGTACACGATCTATTCAGTAAGCTGTTATTTATCAAATATGTACGTATTCGTGTATTTTAGCTGAATGTTTCATATCATGGCACATCCGCAACAATGATTAAACCCAAGATTGTATCTATTACGATTGAGATAATGCAAAAAATTTCAGTCAGCATATGGAAATTCTTCCACCACAGGAGAGCGGTTTACTAGAAGCCTGCAATAAAAAGCCTATATTCATCATAACATTAAACGTATCAAGTTTTTACTTGAATGTGCTGGGAAAACCAGTATAATCGATCCAAACAATCCGAAATACCTTTATAAAATTATTCAACGGTTGTAATAGCAGCTTTCACAATGGTCGAATTTATTTTTGACGAATCGTCAGCTTTGTAAATTTACAAAACGCTCGGTAATTCGTGACGAATAGTCAGCATTGTAAATACCGACTCATGCAGCAATTTTTGATGAACACTTTGTAAATTTTTACTGAGCTATCTTCTATGTTTGACGTTTCAGCGAGAATGAAAAATTACCGAACACTCGTCAAGCAAATGAATTACTGAACAGATTGCTGATGGCTCAGCTGTTGAGAACTCGTTAAAAAGATTGCTGAGTTCGGTAAAAGGAACTAAGTGTGTAAGAGTTGTGTTTTTGTAACAAAAACAAACGATTGACTGAGATTATTGAAAAATTTGTGTATAATAAATTATTTAATGTATAATAAATTAATAGGTATAGATCAATCCAAGCAACTAATTACTACCTTTTTATCCCAGCACAACAGATACTGAAGTATACAACACACCAAGCGTTTTTTGCTGAAATTAATTAAACTTTCACTGAATTTTGTCACGCTGAAACTTCAGTAATCCATTCAGCAATGAAAAATTACTGAACGTTTCAGCAATGTAAAATGTCATTCTGTTTGACGGGACTTCGATGAATTTTCAGCAATATGAAATGTCTTCCATGTTTGACAGACTTTTACTGAATTTCCAGTATTATTCAAAGCGTTGCCGAACATTCAGCAATGTTGGCCGCCGCACATTTTGACCGAGGGAATGTGCTATGAGCTATAGCATCGAGTAAAACAGAGAAACGTCAAATCTAATGTTTTTGCTTTTTTTCTGTCTTCTTGCTTATGTGTTTGCTATTGATACAAAACTCTCGTAGTTCCTTTTATTTTCGAATGGGAAGCTCATATATGAATTATAAAGAGTTTTTCTTTTAGTTTACATCATTTTTTGGATAATAATCATATTCAGTGTGTCTACTTAAAAGGCGCAGGGGCTAAGCCCCAACCGAAACAGCAAAATAATGAAAACAATCCGACCGACATTGACGTTTTTGTATCCGGTTTGACGTTTTCGTATCTTTGATGTTATACTCTGTCAAATGTACAGCGAGGGATAGGAAAAGGCATTCCCTCGATTTTGACAGTACTTCGCTGATAGAATTTAGCAAAGGTCCGTCAGATTACTGAAATATCAGTTGAGTGGGAATTGATCTTTTCTTAAGATTTATTTTATCTTACCCTTATTATACAAATATGAGTATTTTCATTGTAAAATGTGCCGCCGAAGTCCATTCGATGGCCGAGAAACATATTCCAATGCCATCTACCGTACAGCGAACTGAAAATACGAGAATAATTATCTTTTCTACTCATCAAGCAGATTCTCCACGTCGCAACGGTCGACTTTTAGGTTCTGAAGTGCTTCCTCGAGGTCCAGAGCAATTTTTCAGATAAATTTCTTTCCAAAAAATCCACGCGCATTGAACAAATTGACAACAAACTTTTTTTTTCAGCATCATTCGTTGGTTCTCTGTGTAATTACAGCTGATCTGGCAATAACGGAGTAGCAACCGCGGGCGGTCAATCATGCTCATGCTCATGCTCATGACAACATCCTCAACTTTTGGCTTCTATACATCACCTCTATCCTGAAAATATCCATATTGGGTGGTATTCGGTCATTATCAGCTGTTTTTCTGGCATCAATTTGACGCCGGAAATACCTATATTGGGTGGAATTTAGTTATTTTGGTTGTTGAGCATTGAGCATGAGCATTGACGACCGTACATATCGTAGTTGCACCTCCGTGATTGACCTGAGCTAGTGAAGTTGCACAGAGAACCACATAGATAGTTTTTGGGATGTTATACCATCTTCAATGTACAACAATTCAGTAACTCTCACTTTAAAAAGATCAATAACGGCGCCGGCCATGTCCTTACAGTCGTTGGGGAAAAATAGGAAGAGGATTATTAGTTCGACAAACGTTGTTATGAGACCGAGTCCACCTCCGCATCTCTACGGATGTCACAGGAAGGGTATTTGTGTTAGTATGATGGGGTAGGGAAGATCAGGATTCCCCGTGGTAGGCAATCAGATATTTTCAAATCTCTCGCGCGAAGAATAATCTTTGAAACCAAATAATAAATCGTCAGATACATGAGCTAAGCGCGAATCAACGAGCTAATTCGCAGGCACCGATTTTATGTCCTGTGAGAGTTGGCGATACGAGTCTCCAGATCACCAGTCACAGCAGACCGAACTGAAACGATTAATCACTACACTAAAAACAAAACCCATCTTTCTTTTTTTGTTATTTTAGAATCAATAAAGTTTATATATTTAATGATAAAAAAACGATACTGTGAACATTCAATATATATCGCGATAACGTCATTTGAAGCGGCCACTATACGGTATAAAGTTGCTATCTTCATCATATTTGACATGTGACTTATATTCGAATGTGAGTTGTGAAAAGTAAATTATTTTCAAACGCGGGTATTGTCGCATCCAGCCTGCTCATGTGTAAGTAAAACTATATGAATATTCGCCGGTAATATCAATCGTTAACGCAAAAAATACCTGAAAAAAGATAAGAAGATAAAAAGATAAAGATAAAAAAGGAGACACACACCTAAACCAAAACGTCCAAAATTAATTGTGTTGCGTCTATGAATATATAGCAAAAATTTAGCTTGGAGCTAGAAAAAAACCATTCAAAAGCCAGAAAAGTCATTAACAGCAAAGAAAAAACAATGAATATCGAAACAAAGTAATTGGACAAATTTAAAGTTCAAAATTTCAAAACATTTTAACAATTCAAAAATATCGCGAAACAGACAAACAAGTTGTGCGGTACGCGTCTTTTCTTAGGTAAGAAATACGAATTTATCCACAATGAGAAAATATATAAAAACGCTGCACTTTGCGCCGTATAGCCTCAGCACACAATCAGCCCAAGAAATCGTGGGATCAAACACACACGCGGATACTAAAAAATAAGTATTTGATTCATGTCGGTGGAGGCCACCAGCAGTTTGAATGAACATGTCTGTAAATGTATGCACTTATCTTAGACACCGCAGCAGCATTCAGTGAGTCAAGCACGCCGCTGCGCTCGCACTCGAGCACAAACAAACCATTTCCATGATTACAGTTGCCGCTCTCTCGGCTCCGGCCTTCAGCAGAACTTGCCATCGGAGACAAGCATAAGTACAGCGTAGCACTGGAGAAGAGGTTTCACTGCGATGAACTTTAGACACAATACACTCTTCGCATAAACACGAACGCGTTTAAGAAATGTCACCAACACAACACTGCGCTATTAAGACAGCCATTTGCAGAGCGATAAACTGTATAAGTAAACTGTATTAAAATTCTAATTCCTAAGTTCCTCTCACTCGTAATTCACTTTAAACATACTGTAATCAACAAGAGGTACCCTCAACTACAACTATCACTCGAATTTAACAATTTTTCGCACTATGCACCACAATTAAACGCGATTATTGAAGACGCGATAAACAAAGCGTCTACACACTGCGGGCTTCTTTCACTCTCTCCCTGGGTAGTATTCAGTTATTTTGGTTGTTCTCCAGAAACTGCAAGTAACCATCTTTAAATTCAAAATGGTGTAAAGGGTCAATTTTTGGTTTCTATGCATCATATACATCATAGAAATATCCTTGCTGAGTATATTCGGTCATTTTCGGCTGTTTTCCAGAAGTTGCCATCTTACAACTCAAAATGGTGCCTGAGGTCAATTTTTAGCTCATTGCATCATTCTGGTTCCGGAGATACTCATTTTGAAGGGTATTTGGTTAGTTTAGGCTGTTTTTCCCAAGCCGGAAGTCGCCATCTTGGATTTCAAAATGGGATATGAAATCAATTTCAGTCCTCTGGGCACTATTCTGGTTCCGGAAACAATCAAATTAAATGATATTTGGTCATTTTCGGCTGTTTGTCAGACTCCGGAAGTCGCCATATTTGGATTCAAAATGGTGTCTGTGATCGATTTTTAGCTTCGGTGCATAATTCTGGCTCCGGAAATACTCATATTTAATGAAAATCGGCCATTTTAGGCTGTTTTTTAGAAACCGAAAGTCGCCATCTAAGAGTTTAAAATGGTGTCTGTGGTCGATTTAAGCTCCTGTGTATCATTCTAGACCCGAATATTATTATATTGAGTGGAAATCGGTTATTTTTGGCCGTTTTTCGGAAAACCTGGTTGAAATATTTGTTTATTTATATGGGTGACCTCCCTCCCCTTCCAGAGTACGGAGGAGTGTCAAACCACCATAGAAATTTGTGTTTGATTTATATAAAAGCCCTCCCATCCAGAAGTGAAAGGGGTGACGAACCACCATGAACATATTTTTTGCTCCCAAAAACCTCAACATACCAAATTTGGTTCCATTTATTTGTTCTTGAGTTGTGAAAAAATTTGAGTCTCATTTGCATGAACCCGTTCCATCAACCAGTGAGGATTTTGTGCACTGTCATGGCCAGTGTGTCCTTACGACGCTCTTCAAGGGGTTTGATCCCAACCAGCAGGCAAAGGCTTTCGTATGGCAGCAAATTATCAGGATTCTTCCATGGCAATCTGCGACAAATCCTTCGAATAAAGAGCTTTTGAATGCGCTTGATTCGCTGTATCCAAAAATCGTAGTACGGGTCCCGAACAACGCAGGCAGTTTCTAAAAATTAGCGTACTAGAGAGCAGTAGAGTGTGCGCAGAATACCAAGATCGTGGAACTTTTTTCCTATCCTAAACATTAAACCAAGTTGACGATTGGCTTTATTGTTGATCGCAGAATAATGCTGCCTAAATGACATACTATTGTCCAACAAAACACCCAAATCAGTGACAACGTCGCTACGATGTAAATATGTGCCAGCGATACGATAGTCAAAAAGCAAGGCTGTTTTTTGCGCTGTAAGCTGATCACGGTACATTTGGGAATGCTCAGCATCATATAGTTGCGTAGGCACCAGTCGTTGAAAGAATCGAGTAACGTTTGAAGTCTACAACAATTATCATAATTCTCAACATTTTGAAATATTTTAGTATCATCAGCGTACAATAGTTGTGTTTCAGGTGGTAGAACTTTAGTTACATCATTAATATAAAAAGAGAACAGAAGCGGCCCAAGACTGCTGCCCTGAGGAACACCAGAACTGAGCCATTTTACCGATCCAGTTGAAGTTTCAAGCCTGTCCCATTTTGCACAAAGTAATCCATGATCAACACGGTCAAAAGCAGCTTTCAGGTCCGTGTAGACAGCATCAACCTGAAGACCACGATCCATACCACGCAAGCAAAGTGAAGTGAATTCCAGCAAGCTAGTGGAAATGGATCGACCAGGGTAAAACCCATGATGAGCAGTAGAAATATAGCTTTTTATGCTGAACATGAGATGATTGTGGACAATCGTTTCAAAAATTTTTGAACAAGCACACAAACAAGAGATCCCACGATAGTGTTCCACATTTCGTTTATCACCTTTTTTGAAAACCGGAAACATCAAAGATTCTTTCCAGCTGCGAGGAAAGTGATGACATTGAAGGGAGAGGTTGAAGATAGCGGCTAGCGGTGACTTTAAAACTGCAGCGCATTTCTTCAGAATTACGGCAGGAATACCATCGGGTCCAGGAGAGAATGATTGTTTCAGGTAACAAATGGTTTCAGCAACTTCTTCGTTTGAAATTGTAAAGATATCGGCGCTAAATGTGTCACTAGGAACAGGAAACGTGGCTTCAGCAATTTCATCCGAGGATGCACACTCGCTATTGAAAACACCAGCGAAATACTTTGCAAACAGAACGCATTTACTGTCATTCGTGGACGCTACACTATGTGACAAAAACATGCTGGATGGTAATCCGTCCTCCTTACGTTTCGAATTAGGAAACCTCCAGAAGCTTTTCGTGTTCGAGCGTAGGTTGTGTTCTGTTCTGCGCACGAAAGACGTCTATAGACTTCTGTCCAGGGCTTTATATGATCGACTGGCAGAGGTGAACCGGATCCTATTGACGGGGTTTTTGTTTCTTTGATAGGCACGCAGAGTTGATTTGCGTACACGATTGAGCCTAGTAAGATGCCTGTTTCCCCAGGTAGGCTTATAGCGAGGACGAACTTTGGGAGTCTATAAATGTATAAGTTCCTGAATCAAGGCAGTAAATTCTGACACGGCCTCATCCAAACTTCTATACTGGTTGATAAAGCTCCAATCGATACCTCTCAGTGCCAAACTTATAGTCTCATAGTTTCCCCGCCGAAAGTCGAAACTGGAAGGATCGAACTCATCTACAAACTGAGCTCTTACGGGTCTGTTGAAGGTAACCAATCATGGTGGATGATGAACATCAATGTTACACAGAGGATCGGGTGCAGTGGTGACGGAGCATGATGGCAAAGCGGGCAAGTTAAATCTAGAAACCGGCCATTCTGATTCCGAACAGGATTGATCTGAAACATGCTGTTAAAAGCAATGCCGTCTAACAAATGTATACTACCAGTATGTACCAGTACCAGTACCAGTAATGTATAATTGGACTGGTGGCTGCACCGACCAGGATAGACCAGCGCGATTAAATTCTCCAAAAAGAAAAAGATCGTCATTGATACCAGTAGAATTAACGGCTTTTTCTACTGACGAAATATGACGATCAATAATCTCAATTTCATTTCGCAAATTGGGTGGAATATAGGAAACTTCGATTACAATTTTACATTCACTTGCTCGAGTGAATCATCAGCAGCCTCTGCTAGCAGCGCAGAAAACAATGAACGCCGAACGGCAATGACTACTCCGCAGCCCCTTGCTTTGCTGCTATTCAGTGAGCTACGATCAGAGCGATATACTGTATAGTAGGCTGTCCCAAAAAAATCGATGTTGAAAAAGTCAAGGTGCTCAGCCCTAAATTGAAAGATAATGTTATTTATAGCATTTTTGTAGAACATTTCGACTTTCTAAAAAATCGTTTTCAGGTTGCTTAAACGTGATTTATGAAAAAATGACTTTTTCAAGCTACAAACCCTCTTTTTGCCTTTTTTCAATTCTGTTCGATTCCTAAATTTTTCCATATATTTTTTTATTTTTGTGGGGTTGTTTTTGAATATTTTAAATGCTTCAGTTCAGCATTGCATTCAGTTTTTTGACTCCCAGAGCCCATGCAACATCACAAAAAAAAATTTTTTTTCTAATAATTTGTGGATAAAACCCTTCAAAACACAAATAAAAAATTTTTTTGCTCAAGGACTAAAAGTTTCATTGCAAAGCGCGATTTACGACGAAAATTTACATGAAAAAAGATCCTTGATATCTTATCGGGGAGCTGAGATATTGGCGTTTTTACATGTGATGGAAAACTATGCATCTTCTCAAAACTGCCACTAAAGCTCAATATCTTCATTGCACAGTGTTTTATTTTGCCGTTTGTGCGTATAATTACCTTAATAGTGAATAAAATATTGATTATAGTCATAAGGTATGTTCAGAGAAGTTTCAGGATATTCAAAAATGCATTTTTTAATGTAGAAAGATGGGTGATCAATCCACCAATGAGTGAGATAAAAATTTTACTTATTAATCAGAATAAGATAGACACAAGGTGTCTTCGACAAAGTTTTGGGTTATCTCAAAACAAGATACTTTACTGAAGACATCATGTTTCTATCTCTTACATATTACGAGCAACATTGAGTTTTCTAGCAGAAGGCACTAAACACCAAAATTTTCGTTCTAACTTTTTTCGCAGATTTTTCCGAATTTTTAAACCTTCTACTAAGTTATTAGTCATCCAAAAATGCATTTATTTTCTGAACATTGTTATTTTTTATCTCCCAAAATAAAACAGTTATTTAACATATTTGCTAAAATGCATAGTTTTCCATCACGTAGAAAAATGCCAATATCTCATCTCCCCGATAAGATATCACGTATCTTTTTTCATGTAAATTTTCGTCGTGAATCTCGCTTTGCAATGAAAATTTCAGTTCTTGATCAAAAAATTTTTTTATTTGTGTTTTGAAGGGTTTTATCTAAAAATTATTAGAAAAAATATTTTTTTTGTGATGTTTAACGGGCTCTGGGAGTCAAAAAACTGAATGCAATGCTGAACTGAACCATGCAAAATGTTCAAAAACAACACCACAAAAATAAAAAAATGTATGAAAAATTGTAGGAATCGAACAGATTGGAAAAAAAGCAAAAGGGTGGTTTTGTAGCTTGAAAAAATATTTTTTTTCATAAATCACGTTTGGGCAACCTGAAAGCAAATTTTTAGAGAGTCGAAATGTTCTACAAAACAGCTATAAATAACATTATCATACAATTTAGGGCTGAGCACCTTGACTTTTTCAACATTCATTTTTTTTGGGACACTCTACTGTATAGTCAGAACCGAACAATTGCGCTGAAGGGATTTGTTCATCCAGCCAAGATTCTGTCAAAATAATACAATCATTATATTATTATAGCGAATCGGATACTGCCAGCGCCAATTTATTTTGCTGCGTAAACCGTTTCAGAGTAAAAAGTCAATGGATTGTACGAAGAGTCGAGTCGTTGCTGGGCAGATAGGATGCTGTTAACAGTTGGCGACAAAACTGGGCTGCATATCTGTAGCGGCTCAAATTCTGCAAATGGTAAAGGGCGATTCACGACGGTCACAAGTGCTGGTGGTAATGCGCCTCAGCTACACTCAGGTCGATGGGGCGAGACGTGCTATGGGGTACGAAATCTGCATATGTTTTTTGAGAGTTAAAAATTTGTAACTACTAAACTGTACTGGGGGCCAGCTGGCAAATTTTTCTTGCTCTCAAAAACCTCAACATATCAAATTTAGTTCCATTTCTTGATTGTTTCTCGAAATGTGCAGGAATTTGTGTTTCATGTGTAGGAAACCCCACCCTTCTAGAAGCGGAAGAGGTGTCAAACTATTATGGACATATTTGTTACCTCTAAAAACATTTACATGCAAAAGATTGTTCTAGTTGCTCGATTGATTCTCGAGCTGTGCGAAATTTTCGTTTCATTTCTATGGGACCCCTCCCTTATAGAAGAGCGAGGGGTCTCAAAGTATCTTAGTTACCCTATTCGGCCCCTAAAACTCCTATATACAAAATTTCACGCCGATAGGTTCAGTAGTTTCCAAGCCCACATGGATCAGACAGAGAGACAGATAGAGCTGCATTTTTATATGTTTGGATTGACGTTGAAAATGAAAAACTCATAGCTGCATGAATAATCAATCCTACCAGTTACAGGAGGAGAAATTTAATCCAGCTTGAATCCTAGTCCTCGTGGTTATGTGTTTAGCGATGTCGTTCGGCTAGCTCTGAAGAATATTTTCCTATCTAATCGATCGAGAGCAGTGCAAAAATGAGAACACCACTTTGGAAGGTTTATTTTGATAGAACCCTCTTAGCAGTCATGTTGTATCTCGCCACCATCTTGGATTGCTTAGATTTTGGTCACGCGTCATGCTTTGAACTGTTTAAAGCTCAATTTCGAAAAGTGATCTAAATGGCAAAATAAACGGGATGCTCACCTTATTTTATGAATCTATCTCAGCTTTTCAATGGTTCATCGCTGCAGAACGATAACAAAATAAATTTCTAATTTCGTTTTGACAATCAGTAGAGGCTGAACGGACACATTCAGTGTTGCACTCTTACCCGCGCGACGACAATATCGAGTTGTTCCATAACACTGATCGACAGGAGCGGGAAATTAGTTGCTCTAAAGCTCAAACTGGAAAATAATGACAAAAACTGAGTTCTTCACTTCTACATCATGTAGGCATTATCTTTTGCTGTTTCTCTGTGTAGATATCTGTCAGTAAGTTGGTACATTATTTTAATAAAAATCTTCAACAACTAACAAACTAAATATAAGAAGCGAATATAAACTTTTTTCAGTGAACTTTTGTTTTTTATCATAGCAAACAACATTGTAGAACATTGAAAAATTTGAGAAAATCAGCATAAAAAATTATAGTAAAAGAAAAATGATTTTAAGGAGCATTATAGAGAAAATTCCTAGAAAAATGATTTTAAGGAGCATTATAGAGAAAATTCCTTCCTAGTTCTCTGGAATAGGCAGACAGAAGTACGATGCCTTCGACAAAAATGTTTCTTATAAAATGAGACACAGCTTTGCCAAACAAATTGGATTTTTATATGCGAAAATGAGGGAAATGAAAACATGAAATTCTGACAGTTTTTATGAAAACTTATAGATCTCTGAGACTTAAAGAGCTGGAAATTTTGTTGATTCTGTAAAGTTTCTTAGAATTTAGATCTACAACTTTGCTCTAGCGTGTAAGAGAAAGAAGTTGGCATCGCAACGCCACCTTCACGGCTGAGCTCCGAACTCATTGAAACATCCAAATTGGAGCCCCAACTATACCAAGAAGTTTTGTAAAAGATTAAAACCGATTGGTTGAACCCTCAAATCGCTAATAATTTCGTTCTGCTAGATTTCATTCTTGGCCCAGTGTACATTGATAGATAAAATTACTGGTAAAGCCAAGTACCAAAACTTCGTTTGACGCCACTGATATTTTTTCTGATCAACTTGAAAACTATCGGAGTCCTAAATAGACTATGAGGTTGTGTCTGGGATTCCACTCTTTTACTTTTCAGTTTTACTCAGCTCTTCAGAAACCGGAAGTCACGAATTGGATTTCAAAATGGAGTTAGCCATCGATTTGCTGTTGCTTGGCGTTATGTCAGTTCTGGAAAGAATGGTATTGAGGAGTATTCAAACTGAATTCTCCATCTGGGATTCAAAAAAGGAGTCACTCATCGGTTTCTGGACGTCACCCAATTTTAAAAAGGTATGCATTCTAGAAAACAGAAATCAAGAATCGAATTCACATTTTTCACAGCTCCGAGAAGCCGAAAGTTGCTTGTCAATTTCCGGTCTCCAGACCGAAGGCCTGACAATTGCCACGTTTGATAGATATCGGTTTGAGAACATTCAAGACTTATGCTGGAACAAACTATACACACAAAACTTGTCTCTTATATAGATTTAGACAAATCGTTACTGCAACAGGCTTAACAAAATGCGAATATCATTTGATATTTAATGCGTGATTTCAGATAATTCATTTAATGAGTCTACATCCGTTGGTGCCTCACACGAAAACACAATCTCATAATGAACTTCATTACAATATAAAAAAAGTAGGAGGGTGGTATTCAAGACACGACCGCATGACGTTGACTACCGTATTCTTATAAAAAAAAAAAAAATACTCCATTGAAGCAAATAGTAGAGGGAATTGCAACGCTTCTTTCACAAAACTTCTGTAACAAAATTTCGAGGCACCAAAAGGTACCAGTTGCCGATTATTCTCGTTTACTGGTTAGTCCGTCCAGAATTCCAGCCATTTTAGTATTTTGCAGTAGCCATTTATTACTAACAGCCACCAGCATAACGGGTGAAACCGGCACGAGATGACCGGTACTATTTTGTCTTTCCTCCTTTCAGCTGCTAACACCTAGCGCTGTCGTGAAATTAACATCAACACAAACATGCATTTTTGCAAGGTTTTTTCCGCTAGCAGCAGCATTTTATAAAACAGAACATTCAACTAACCGCTTCTATTACAAAACTGCGAGGCACCAAAAGGTACCAGTTGCCGATTATTCTCGTTTACTGGTAGTCCGTCCAGAATTCCAGCCATTTTAGTATTTTGCAGTAGCTATTTATTACTAACAGCCACCAGCATCACGGGTGAAACCGGCACGAGATGACCGGTACTATTTTGTTTTTCCTCCTTTTAGCTGCTAACACCGAGCGTCCGTATGTATCCGGTACGGTTTAATAATGAAACTGATGGGGTGAAATGTTCGAACGATACGTTTTATACCAAGGCTTCGTCAGATAATTAGAAAGAAGGAGGGGCTACATAGATGATGGAATGGTAGAGACAAATGTTTCTTGAAAGCTGCGCCGGCCGCTGTCGTAATATTAACACCAACACAAACATGCATTTTTGCAAGGATTTTTCCGCTAGCAGCAGCATTTGGTAAAACAGAAAATTCAACTAGCCGCTTCTGTACCAAAATTTCGAGACACCAAAAGGTGCCAGTTGCCGATTATATTGTTGTTTTTTGGTTAGTCCGTCCAGAATTCCAGCCATTTAAGTGTTTTGCAGTAGCCATTTACTACTAAAGCCACCAGCATTACGGGTGAAACCGGCACGAGATGACCGGTACTATTTTGTATTTCCTCCTTTCAGCTGCTAACACCTAGCGCTGTCGTGAAATTAACATCAACATAAACATGCATTTTTGCAAGGTTTTTTTCCGCTAGCAGCAGCAATTGTAAAACATAAAATTCAACTAACCGCTTCTATCATAAAACTGCGAGGCCCCAAAGGTGCCAGTTGCCGATTTCTTGTTTACTAGTTTCCGTCCAGAATTCCAGCCATTTTGGTATTTTGCAGTAGCCACCAGCATAACGGGTGAAACCGGCACGAGATGACCGGTACTATTTTGTCTTTCCTCCTTTCAGCTGCTAACACCTAGCGCTGTCGTGAAATTAACATCAACACAAACATGCATTTTTGCAAGGTTTTTTCCGCTAGCAGCAGCATTTTATAAAACAGAACATTCAACTAACCGCTTCTATTATAAAACTGCGAGGCACCAAAAGGTACCAGTTGCCGATTATTCTCGTTTACTGGTAGTCCGTCCAGAATTCCAGCCATTTTAGTATTTTGCAGTAGCTATTTATTACTAACAGCCACCAGCATCACGGGTGAAACCGGCACGAGATGACCGGTACTATTTTGTTTTTCCTCCTTTTAGCTGCTAACACCGAGCGTCCGTATGTATCCGGTACGGTTTAATAATGAAACTGATGGGGTGAAATGTTCGAACGATACGTTTTATACCAAGGCTTCGTCAGATAATTAGAAAGAAGGCGGGGCTACATAGATGATGGAATGGTAGAGACAAATGTTTCTTGAAAGCTGCGCCGGCCGCTGTCGTAATATTAACACCAACACAAACATGCATTTCTGCAAGGTTTTTCCCGCTAGTAGCAGCATTTGGTAAAACAGAAAATTCAATTAGCCGCTTCTGTATCAAAATTTCGAGGCACCAAAAGGTGCCAGTTGCCGATTATAGTTTCCTGGTTAGTCCGTCCAGAATTCCAGCCATTTAAGTGTTTTGCAGTAGCCATTTACTACTAAAGCCACCAGCATTACGGGTGAAACCGGCACGAGATGACCGGTACTATTTTGTATTTCCTCCTTTCAGCTGCTATCACCTAGCGTCCGCATGTCACTGGTGCGGTTTTGGAATCAGAATGATGGGGCGCCGGCCGCTGTCGTAAAATTAACACCAACAAAAAGATACATATTTGCAAGGTTTTTTTCGCTAGCAGCAGCATAAACATCGGAAACAGAAAGTGACAACAACAATAACAACAAAGTCAGATCGATTGTATCCGTTAGTGTCGACTGTGCTTGGGAAGAGTGGTAGTAATTGGCTGCGCGGTATGATTTAGACAATCGATATTAATTACCAATTTTTCAATAGTGTATCTCAAACAATAGTTTGTTTTTGTTACATAAATTTAACCGTAAAAGAATTTCTGATCGATTGATGCCAAAACCTCGAAAACCTGATTATAGATGACTGCAAAATAAGCGCTCAAAACCTGACCACTTTTCTCTGGTTTTCCCTGGTTGTATTACTAGATTTTCAAATTCAGAGGCCTAACTTCGATATGGACGTTAGTCAACGTCAAAAGTCCTGTTCGATAGCAGTATTGTTGTAAATGTGAAATTCCAAGGTATTTTTTATGTTTATTGATACTAATAATGTGCATAGCTTCTTAACCTTTCATCGACTGGCAACCCTATTCACAATTCCGTCAAACAGTTATCCTGCTTCACAGCAGCAGTAAGTAACCCAGCAGGGACTCCCTCACCTCTCCAACTCTCAACCAAACGAGACCGAATTTCCCGAACTCCGTTTTCCCACTGTTGCTTGCAGCTGCCGCTGAATCGTCGCATATGCACAAGTATGCGTACCACTCCATAGAAGCACTTTGTTTTCTCCCCTCGGGAGTGTGTATTGGTGCTGTGTGGAGTTTTTCCTGTACTGCCTATTCCGTGCCGTCGTAAAACGCAACGACCGACGGCGGACAAAGGAAAGTGGCAGAGATTTTCCCACTTGTGCGCACTGCTGCCTGCTGTTACTACTGCTACCACTGATGATGACGACGTTTCTCTTCCCGCCTGCTGCAGGCGCTTCCCCTCTTCCTTTCAGGTTGTAAAGAGACGACGCAATCGTCACACAGAAGCTGTAGGTAGGTACGTAGCGTCGTCGGTTTTGACGAGAGGCAGAGTTGTGTGTTTACACTTGGCGGTAGTAGAAGTTGTGCATTAGTGAAGTTGATGGCGGTGCGTCGCGTTTTCGGTTTCTGTTGATCATCATCAGCGTTTTATTAGTCAGTCGGTTGTAGTGAGGAAAAAAAAACGGAAAATACTACTGAACCGAGTGCATTGGGTGCTAAAAAACTGCGGTTGCACTTTTTTCTGCCCTTCTTAGTTGCATGTTTAGCAGCCTCCTGTGAAGTCAGTGTCGGAAGAGCGAACCAGCATCAGTCTCGAATGTGTGATAAATAGTGGCTCATCGTGATCGTGACAGCAACCTGTGTGTAACTTTTGTTGCTGCTCGTATATTGCGCGTATTTTTGTTGCTACTAGTGGAACAGAGCAGTGAACAAATAAAAATGGAACGCTGGAAGAGGCAGCTTAGCCGGCTGCAGCCGGTATCGACGGTCAGCAGTTGGAATCCGGTTGGCTTGGCGTGAAGTTAGTGTCCAGAACATAACAGAAGGGTCGGCCCGGACACTGGACGCAGTTTACGGGAATGAAATTTATTCTCTTCGCATGCCATCATCGTTTGTGACGGCTCCGTAGTGGAACAAGCTATTTTTACACTCCCGTTCCCAGAGATGCGCCGCGACGCGACTGCTTCAGTAGGACGACCAGGCCTTCGCTAGTGCAAAGTGTGAACATTTGCAAGTTAACACAGTGCAGAACCGTGCGTGCGTGCGTGCGTGAGTGTGAATTTTTACTACACCAGTTTTTTTTGTAAACAATCTAGCGTTTTCCCCGCGTCGACTGTTAACTGTTCATAATTGGACCATTCAGATCATTGTTGGAGGCAAACCGGGAAAGACGTACGCGAAAAACTCACAACCTGTAGATCCTCGTCGTGCCGCGGTCGTTTTCGGAAAAAAAAAAGAAAAATACAAACAGTGAAAAAGTAAAACTCGAGTGTGTCGCGTTACGAGTGAAAAACAACAGAAAAACTCTGAAAGGACTACGTTCTAACTTCGCTATAATCCCCTCCCTTTCTCCACATCTTGCACCCCTGGACGGAAAGGAAAAGCTGGCGCGGTTGTACAGAAGTAAGTCTCGAGATTTTCCCGTAAACCCAACGCTGCACTGCATCAAGCGTTACAGAGAAACAAGGGGGAGCGAAATTTCCTCTTAGTGAAAATCTGATGTTTGTTCAGTGTCGAGAAATAGGCAGCCGTTTGTGGGGGGAAAAATTATGAGCCGGCATCTAATTGCTGCGTGCTGTTTGGTTTGATAAATCAGCCCAAACCGGCGCGGCATGACGCAGACTAGTTGTTGCCGGCTGACCCGAAGAAATGCGAAGAGCAGCTGGGGCGAGAAGCTACTAATGGCACACTTCCAGCTTCATGTCGCTTGGGAATAATGGCATTCCAGTAGTTGCGGGAACCACCGAGAAGTGTCCAATGTTGCGGTTCAATGAGCGAGAAAGTATTTTTAGTTTTTCGGAAAATATTCGAGGGAATTAGGATTGGAATTTGTGTGGTTAATTGCGGGGGATTTACGGATATTGGCAATATCATTCCCGATGATTCAATGGAGCTGAGATGTGTCACTGTATTTTTAAGCTGTTCCGAGAAAGAAAAAGGAAAAACAACACGCGACGGGATGCACCGCAAAAGTGAAAATAAATCGCCTGACGTTCCTCTAGTCACGATTTAACACATTGTTTCTAAATGATGTAATAAAGGTGACATGATTGAGCTGAAAATAACCTTACTGTTTGCTCACTGTTCGCCCTTTAGTCGTTTAGAGTTTATGACTCATCCTAGGATTTGAGAAAAAACTAAAATCACTTTTCTGCGAAGACATCAGTTAGACTCTTTACGATTGGGACGTGGGCTAAACTAAAAGCAATCATCGGCAAAAATTTGGGTTTACTTTAATTGTTATTATCAAATTTCGTTTCATCAAGTAAATAATTTTCGATTCTTTTTGCTACTAAATGACAATGTTCACATGTTTTATTAATAGTTAAAAGGATATTTTGGTGAAAATTTAAGGAATAACCAAAGGTTTTGCAATTAGCGTTAGAAATCGGTAAAATTTATCAGATCAATGATATTAAAAATGATCCTTCTGGTAGACCTTTCATACATTGTAGAATTTTCAGTATTTTTGTGATGCGAAAAGTTTATTTATAAATTTTGTGTTGCATAAAGAACAAAAACACTCTAGAATTTCAAACCTGAGATTGCGATTATTTTTTTTGCCCTACCCACAGGTGCTAATCTATGGTTCATCGTTACTGAAACTTGCTCTGAAGATGAAAACATTTACGAGCATTTCGGCCAAGCTTTTACAGATTTCCTACAATCTATGTTCTGTATCATTATTTTCTTAAAATCATTAGTCAACAAGGGTATACTAAAGATAAGGCTCAATTGTTGCTGAGCAAAAACATAGCTTAAAACCCATTGTTTTCGCCATTTCATCCGCAAATCAGAATAGGCACCACAAATTATGAATTTTATTGAAAACCATAAGATTTTGGTTTTATCAAATCAATTGTACACAATAAGTGTTTGTTCTTAAATTGAAAATTTACTGAAAATTTGATGAAAAGTGGACACTTGTCAACTTCTTAAAGCTTAAAATTTTCTATTATTATTTTAACACTACATCATTGCTGCGAAATTATACCAAATAATGACCCATGATGTATTTGAAAAATCAGCAAAAATGTAGGTACTAACGTTAATTTTTACACTTCTTCTATAACAATCAAGAACGATATTACATTTAAATGAATTAATATGTTATCATTTTTGTCTATTTCTTTTTTATTCGGTTTTTTCTTCCTGAAGCATACAACATTTCCAACTGTAATCATCGTGCTGAATCGAAAGTTGCTACAACCAAGCGGTGCTAACAGAAAATATATGTAAAAGCCCATTCGTATTGTGCAAAATTTACCAACTTTTTGCTGACCCATACAGATGTGTTTGGCGCTCATAGGAAACTTTATTTGCTGCAGAAAAGTTTAATTGTCACGCCTCCTCGGTGCGAAAGCTGGCTATTATCACATGCAGCTGTATGCGGCTGAAAGAACAAAACAGCCTCGTATCGCACAAACGTTGGCAGTATATGCTAAGTACAACAAGCGCCGCTGGTCCTGTATATTAAAGGGGGTTAATTTTAAAATTGGATTTCTTGATATGTGTGACAAGCGGGTGGTTCTGGGTTGGAATCTTAGTTGAATCATATTATACATTTGTGTTACGCATTGCAACTTCCTCGCTTATGCTGGCAATATAGTACATCAATCAGTTTCATTGTACAAGTTTAGCGTAGGATACAAAAAGTATTTCTTGGAGATCACTTGCACTTGTGGCTTGGAATGTACCCCATGGTACATGGAAGAAATGTAGTAGGGGTAAACAGGGTAAGACCGCCCTGCGGGGTAAGACCGCCCACCGTAGTTTTACTACCTAGTTATAAAATAATTGAAAAGTTTCTTTAACGTGTCTATTACAGTATAATTATATAACATTTTGCACCCCTTTCTTTTTTGATAGTGCACGAACGGTCGCAGAAATAATCAAAAACAACCTTTTAGCTGGCAACCAGTCAATGCGCTATTGTTTTGCGGCAACGGGACTTGAGGTTTTTCAGTCTAAAAATCTATTGTTTTGTTCGTGAATATACGTTTAATCGCTTGCCTGAATCTATCTTCTTTCGGAAATATCGAAGGCCGTGTGTAATCTTGTAATTTTGACTACTTTTTCGGTCAAATATGAAAATGTTCCACTGGGGGTAAAGTCGCCCACTATACAAGGGGTAAAACCGCCACGTATACAACTGCTTGTTGTTTTACTTCAAGACCCAAATACCTCGACACTACAAAGGGAATATTTACAGGATCAGTAAAGCAACTTCAAGCAACATAAGACATCGATGTTAATCGACCATTTTCGATTTGGTAGAAAAGCTAAACTAGAAAAGCTTAATTCTAGTAATATATTTTAACAAGACTTATTTTTGAAAAAAGTAAACCTGTGTGGAAATGGTGTGAACCAAAATAATTTTAGAGCCAGGACGGTGTGTTTGATAGGTATGACGTCTCCGGCAGAATTGAAAATAGTAGTTTTTTACCTTTCGAAAAAAGTACACACTCTAAAAAAATTTAAAGAAAAAATATAGGAAAAGAATTAAAAACATATTTTATTTTCAAATTTTTTTGAAAAAAACATGTTTTTGCCTGTAAAATCTACAAAAGGTAAGCTAAAATTTTATGGTTGTTGGATCATGGAGTAATAGAAATATTAATAGCTCAATTTTTGTGAAGAATTTTTTTTACGGTTTATTTGGTGTATAAAAATAATAATTATTAGTATTTTTCTATACATAAAAAGTCTTCAAAAGAATCATACAGATAGGTTTAATGAGTTTTAATTTTTAGCTTTAAGATAGGTATATTATGAATTCAATATCTTTAAAAACCCCAATTCTGAAAAATCTATTCATTTTGAAAACCAAAGTTACCAAAACATTGATTTGAACTTGAATAATCAGGAAACAAAATAAGTTAAAACTAGAAAAAAAAATTTTTTTTTCAGATTTTTCACAGTGTATATTTCATTTAAAAAGAAAAAAAAATACTACAACTACAAAAATCTACAACTTTGTCAGAGACACTATACCGATAGAATCAACCGTTTCGGCCCTAAAAATATTGTTTATCCTCAAAAAATGGTGGGCGATCTTACCCCGCTGGTGGGCGGGCTTACCCCGCATGAAAAAGATCTGCACCTTTTTAATGAATTTTTAAAATTTAAAAAAAAGCTAGAAAATAAACAAAAATATTTCAGTTCTTATTTTTTAAATGCGGGTATTGAATAGAAGAACTTCTAAGCGAAGAAAAAATGAAATTGCAGCCGCAACTTTTTTTTCTATAAACAGAATTGCTTAAGGGGGCGGTCTTACCCCGCTTACCCCTACTTGGGCTTTGCCTAGAAGGATCTCAATTGAACTCACTAGTAGAGGATAGCTTCTAGCAGGTGTAGAGCGGAATGCTCAAAATAACGTAAATCCCATATCTTCCTACACTATACATCATACATTTCTATGCAACCTTATTTTGGCTATGTCGTTTATGAAGATTAGAAACAGTAATGGGTCTAAATTGCTTACCTGTGGAACACCAACAGATAAGCAACACAATTTGCTTTTAACTCCATTGATTTCCACCTATTGCGTCTGGTCAGAGAGATAACTACCCATCACATCGATAGGCAATATCTTTAATTCCGTAGTACTCCAGTTTCTGAAATTAGATTTGATAATCAATGGTATCGAACGCTTTCTTCAGGTCAAGAAATAAGACTTATATCAATTTTCCTGTATCTAAAGCTCCTGTTCAGATTCTTCCATCCAAATCGAGCTTCAGCTATATGGTCAAGAAGTTCTATGGAGCAAGCTCGTTTTATTTTATATGAATAGTTTCCAGAGGTCAAATAACATTCATAGGCAATAAATCCTTCATCCTAGCCCGGACCGTGACCTTTGTAGTAAAATACTATTCAAACCGTCTGTATAAATCCAACACATTTCGAATGGCTTTCAACCGTCGGGCTTCCAGAATGGTCTGGGAAGGAATGTCATATCCAATTGGGATGACGTCGCTCACTAAATACAACGCTGAGTTACGCAAGGCAAAAAGAATTTGTAGGATCAAGTTCAGCGAGGGCATTCAAACGTTGTCCGAAGCCTCGCGACTCCAGAAAGCGATGGAAGCGAGTGGACCACACCAATGGTCTAGGGTAGTTGAAAAGAAAGGACGGCAGTCTTACCGTCCAACCTAGGGAATCACTGCAGGTTTTTATGAACACGCACTTCCCTGGGTCAACTTGCATAAACGAACAGTAGACACCGGAGCAGCAGCGTCCGAGGACAAGGCGTACAGCGCCCAACGACTCGATTCTGCTCTCTCGAAAGCTGTACAGGGAGGCTTCCATCAATTGTGTATTAAGCTCCCTTGAACCTATGAAGTCTCTTGGACCATATGGCATTCTACTCATCATTTTACAAAAATCAGTACAACCATCTGTTTCGTGCAAGTTTCACTCTGGGATATATCCCAGACAGCTGGCGGAAAGTCAAGGTGATCTTCATAACAAAGGTAGGGAAAAAAGACAAAACTTTACCTAAAACCTTCAGGCCTATAAGCCTCACATCTACACTCCTGAAGTTGATGGAGAGAATTGCAGATAACTATATACGCAATGAGTTCATCAAGAACTCACCCCTAAAGATCAGCACGCTTACCAACCAGGTAAATCAACGGAAACTGCTCTTCATGGCATAGTTACACTTATCGAAAAGTCACTGAAGTATCAAGATCGGCACTACGCGCATTTCTTGATATTGAAGGTGCTTTTGACAATACATCTTATGCTTAAATCAATAAAGCTTCTCTGAATACAAGAGTTGACAACACTACAATGAACTGGATTCAGAACATGCTCTCGAGCAGAGAATTACGGTCATAGCGAAGGTCCCTGGAGGTCGATGCGTCATTGAACAAGCTAACCCAGCTTGGCTATGAGATCGTTGGCTATGCCGATGATATTGTCCTCATAATTCGCGAAAAATGTGGCGCCACAATGTCGAACCGCTCTCAGACGGCAATAGACCTTATCCTGGATTGATACCTTCAGGTGGGGCTGAACATAAATCCCGTTACTGTCCCCTTCACCAAACGGAGGAAACATGCCCTGTTTCCTCCTTGACTGAATGGGTTCTTTTTGAACTTCTGTGAAGAAGAGAAACTCCAGGGGAATATTCTGGAGCTGAATTGGACGGCTCAAATTGACTACGTAGTCAAAAAAGCCGCAACGGCCATTTGGGCCTTCAGCACACTATTCAGTAAAACCTGGTGGTTGAAACCACAATTGGCTCTTTGGTCCTACATAACTATTGCACGACCAAGAATCACGCTCTCATGTGGTGGTCAAAGGTGAATGAAGTAACAGCCCAAGCAAAGCTTAACAAAGTTCAGCGACTGGCCTGTCTCTCCGGTCCCAGCGCCATGCGCACTACATCCACGGAAGCTTTGGAGGCCATGCTCTGCTTATTACCTCTACATCTTAATGTTAAGTAACAAGCGGAGCTTGGTGCACTAAGGCTTCAACGAAATAAAACAATATTCGAAGGTGACCACTGACACCTTCAGTTACCACACTATCAGACTGCATGGCGCTTCATCGAAACCAATTGCCACTTGTGGAGTAGGGATGGTCTTGCACTTCCTTCAGGCATCATCTGTTTCTATACCGATGTATCAAAAATAGGATCCTACACTGGCTCCGAAGTCTACGGGCCCGATGTTAAGGAAACTATTCCAATGGGCGTATGGTCCACCGTTTTTTAAGCAGATGTATATGTCATCTCCCAGATGGTCTCGAAGTACGATGCTGGCCTAACAAGCCAGTCGTCGTAGGTTCGAGTTTCGGCTCGGGAGTAACTTTTAGTGTCCGTAGGATCGTAGCGCTAGCCCCGCAATTGTCCTGTACATTAAACAGTCGGCTGCGAAGTCTGTGTATAAATAAACAGAAGGTCAAGTTCCGAATCGTAACGTAGCACCAAGGCTTTGCTTTGCTATATGTCATATTTGCCTGCGCCAAGATATGTCCCCTTTAACGGGCCGATGCTAAAAATATGTGATTAAATTTTATTGTTTATTTCTGAGCACTGATCATAGCTCATAATTATGAAGCAGAAAACAAACGAAAGTTGTTGGTGGCAATATAGTTGCCACTGCCTTATAAAGGGTTAAACGTATTTACAGGCATGCGAAAACCGGCATCTTCTCGGGTAGCCAAGCTGCACTATTGACCTTTAGGTCCGCCAAATGCGCGATCAAATTAGTTTGTGATTGCTCTACTATACTGGGTACCGGGACACTGTGGTATCGAGGGCAATGAAAACGTTGACTACCTCGCTAAACAAGAATCAGTACAGCAGCCATTTCTGGGCACCTCCAAATCCACCGTCAAGCGCGAACGTAAATCATGGGAAACGCTAGAAATAGCTAACCAATGGAACAATACACAGGGTTGCAGTCAAGTTAAACAGTTTATTTCTCCAAACCCTGCTATAACCAAGAGGCTTCTCGGTCTCAAGCGTGGTGAGCTACGTCTCTACACGGGAGTTATTACCGGACACTGTCCTGCTCTTTATCACCTGAAAAACATCGGAATTATCGAATGTGATAACTTTCGCTTCTGCAACCTTGCAGTTGAAATGTCCACTCACCTGCTTTGTCATTGTGAAGCCCTTGCATTTGCAAGGTACTGCTTTTTCGAACGTTACCTTTTAACTCCATACCAGGTATGGAATTCTAATTCCAAAAAGGTCGTTAGTTTATTTGATTATGTGATACCAAATTGGGGCACAGCATTACTACAACCAACCCTACTCCATTAAGCAATCAGGAGCTGCCACAAAAGATAATCAATATGATGGTCGCAGTGGCTCTTTTAGTCCCAATGCCCTTCAGGCATACAAAAAATGTCATAGGGGAACTGCTTCATTATTCATCTCATCTTCTTCATTCTCATTTCTCATTGATCTCATGCTTACGTGCTCTTATGGAATCGTTCAGCATTGTATGTTTAGTAAAATTAGAATTATCCTGATTTATCCTCAATTTTGTAAACCAAACCATTTTTCACAACGCTTCCATATCCATCTTAAAACTCTTAATCACTGCTCAATTGTTCATCTCACGACGCCCCCATATTCATCACACTGTTAATCATGAATGAACGTAGCCGCAGCCCGTCGTGGTAGGTTACCTAGATATCCGCTGTAGTTGTTTACGTGCAAATTTGGTAACCTAGGTAACCACTGCAGTGCTGTCGATTAATGTCAATTATGTCGGAATAATTCAACATTTTTAGTATGATTTTTTCGTAATAACAGAAACTGATTTGGCATTTTTTGATTTTCTTCAACGCAATGAAAACAGATGAAAATACATACAGTTGAAATTTAGGAATTTTAGAAATTCATCTCGTATATTGCTTCTAATTCAAGCTTGTTTCAAGGAATTTGAGGTGAACCTTTCAAAGATTAAAGTATTCTTAGTGTAGTGAGTGATTTTGTTTAGTGATTAATATGAAAAGTGATCCGCTAGTGATGAAAAAAAACTTTGATTGGCTTCAGAACGATGCAAATATTGCGCTTTTGGACGGAATGTCTTTGCTCAACATGACTCAATTAAGCGCAGTATAAAACGGGCGTAATCGGACTCTTGACCTCGTATTCGTCAATGACGAATCCGTACTCAACTGTGCCGTTGCCGAAGCATGTGACTCGTTAGTTGGTATCGACCCTCATCATCCACCGCTGTATGTCTCATTGGCCTGCCCTCAGCTGATTCGCTTTGAAGAATTGTCTGAAATATGGCAACTCAACTTTAGTAAAAGCGATTTCGAAGGACTTCAAAGGGCTTTACTCGCAATCAACTGGGAAAATTTATTGAACCGCGCAACTGACGTAGACAGTGTTGTAGAGATATTCACGCACACAATGAAACAGCAATTCACCAACTTCGTTCCGTCGTTTCACCCACGGCCGAAACCTGTATGGTCCCATCGACGGCTTCGAGAGTCAAAACGACAAAGGGCAGCTGCACTTCGTAACTACGTCAGACGACGAAACGCAATGACTAAGTTGTCGTTCACCACTGCGAGTAGACATTACAAAACTTACAATCGCTTTCTCTACGTTCAACACGTGCTACGTACCCAATCATAGCTCAAACGAAATCCAAAACGCTTTTGGTCATTTGTAGACAGTAAGCGGAAAGAAAGTGGGCTTCCTTCCAGCATGTTTCTTGGAAATGACAGTGTTGACACGCTTGATGGTATTGGTTCTTTATTTCGGAAACATTTCTCGAGAATATTTAATTCCTCTTCTGCAAATACAGCTCAAATAGAGAGTGCCCTTCGCGACGTTCCTCACAACGTTGTAAACCTTAGTAATATTTGCTTCTCAGATGAGGATGTTCTTAAGGCCACAGAGAAACTAAAACCTTGTTCTTCGGCTGGGCCTGACGGTATTCCAGCTATTATTTTAAAAAGATGTGCCATCGCGCTATGTGTTCCGCTAAGAATATTTTTTAATAAATCGCTATCACTAGGGGTATTTCCTGATTGCTGGAAGAAGTCAGCTATGTTTCCAGTTTATAAATAAGGCAACAAACACGATATAGTGAACTACAGGGGAATAACTTCGCTATCGACTGGGTCGAAATTATTCGAAATTCTTGTCGGCAACGTTTTATCTCGTGAATTTAAGCCATATATGTCGACAGCCCAACATGGTTTTTACCCAGGTAGATCGACTACGACTAATTTACTTGAGTTTTCAGCGCATTGTATAAAAAAAACATAGAGAAGGAGCTGCAAGTGGATACCATCTATACAGATCTGAAAGCAGCGTTCGACCGTGTTGATCACAATATTCTGTTGGCTAAAATTGAACGTCTTGGTGCATCACATCACTTCACTAAGTGGTTAAAATCGTACCTTGTAGACCGAACACTGTTTATTAAACTAGGCAACACAGAGTCAGATAGCTTCGTTAACCTGTCGGGTATTCCTCAAGGAAGCAATCTCGGACCACTGCTTTTTAACCTTTTTTTCAATGATATTTGTTTCGTCATCCCACCTGGCAGTAAACTCATCTATGCTGATGATTTAAAACCATTTCGCATCATTCGCTCCACAGCGGACTGCAAAGAATTGCAGCGGTACCTTGATGAATTCTCTAATTGGTGTACCCGTAATTTACTGATAATAAGTGTTTCCAAATGCTCCGTAATTTCATTCACGCGAAAATTAGAGCCATTACCTTGGAATTATAGTATATCTGGAGAAACTCTTTTGAGAGTGTCTGTGATAAAAGATTTGGGCGTACTGCTTGACTCACAGCTTTCCTTCAAGCATCACTATTCTCATATCATTGCACAAGCGAGCAAAAACCTCGGCTTCATGATGAGAATCGCCAAAGAGTTTACTGACCCGTTTTGCTTGCTATAGCTATATGTCTCACTAGTTCGATCTATTTAGGAAACATCAGCCATTATATGGAGTCCTTACACTGATATCTGGACCAACCGGATTGAATCAGTTCAGGCCAAGTTCCTTCGTTTTGCTTTGAGATCGCTTCCTTGGCGTGATCCTGTCCAATTACCGCCCTATGCCAGTCGATGTCGCTTACTTGGCATTGACACACTAGCAAAAAGAAGAGACGTATTCAGGGCCGTATTTGTAGGAAAACTGTTAACTGGCGAAATTAACGCTCCAAACATCCTTTCTGAAATCAACATAAATGTGCCCTATAGAAATTTAGGAATGCGAAACTTTCTGCGCCTCTCATTTCATCGTACAGAATATGGTCAAAATGAACCCATCAGGGCGATATGTGACGTCTTTAATAATGTATTTGACTCATTTGACTTCA
Organism: Wyeomyia smithii; assembly: GCF_029784165.1. Classification (NCBI taxonomy): domain Eukaryota; kingdom Metazoa; phylum Arthropoda; class Insecta; order Diptera; family Culicidae; genus Wyeomyia; species Wyeomyia smithii. The sequence goes on along the minus strand of NC_073694.1, from coordinate 29,219,677 downwards.
ATGTATCAAGTGTTACTTTCAAAAATAGGCTTAAGCGAATATTATAATTTGTTAGCATTAGGTTCGATTTACTGTCAGAGCTAAGTTAAGTAGTTTCATGCGTCATCTGTAATAATAGTATGTTGTATTTATGTTAGACTTAATTTAAAGCATGTAAATACTAGATCAAAAGATGGTGGGGTTTTTACGCGCATTTGGGTGTTTCGCAAGGAATTTCCCAAATAGGCTTTTCCCCACCCTCCCCCAAATTTCATTAAGACCAAAAAGGTCAGATGATATAATTAAATTAATACAAATACAAATACAAATCTCCTTGTCTCAACCCTCTGCGCGCTTCAAAGGGGTTCGAGAGTGTCCCCGACACGCACACGTAACACATCACTCGGTCTAAGGTAGCTTTGATAAGTCGTGTAAGTTTATCCGGAAAACCGTAGTCGTGCATTATTTGCCATAGCTGATCTCGATCGACTGTATCATACGCTGCCTTGAAGTCCACGAAGACATGATGTGTGGGCACGTTGTACTCCCGGCATTTCTGAAGGATCTGCCGGAGAGTGAAAATTTGATCCGTAGTTGCGCGTGCTTGTGTGAAGCCCGCTTGATACTGCCCTACGAATTCTTTCGCTAAAGGAGATAGACGGCGGAGTAGGATCTGGGAGAGGACTTTGTAGGCAGCGTTGATCAGCGTAATGCCGCGGTAGTTGCTGCATTGTAGCCGATCGCTTTTTTATAGATGGGGCAAATAGATTTATAGATGGGGCAAATGTAAATTCTATCTGCGTCAAGAATATTGACTCAAACTTGTTCGCTTAGTAGTGTTGGCAAAAAAAAAAAATCACAGGGGGTTGTGTACAAAGCCACTACCGCAGGGTTGAAGTAGAATACTTTTACAAGAAAGATAACCCGGCTGCTTGCGTGCCAGTCATTTTTTCTAGTAAATAAACGTTGACTAATCAGATCAATCGAATTTTGCGCTTCAACACGGATTGACCATTTTCAATGATATAGTAAGTTGCTTGTCACGATTGGGGCTTGACAAAACTAAACAGCTCATGTGTTGTCAAAATGAGGCAACTTTTCATTGAATGCATTTACTAGTGCCCGCTATCCCTCATAGACTGCATTTCACTAAAGTGCCTCACTGCATCAGCTGCTATCGATGCTGATACCCGCTGTAACTAGTGCACTATCAGTTGCCATGCCAAAGCTGTGGCCGCTATCCGCTATCGCTGGTATTCACTGCACTGTTACTGCTGCTGTTAAGTGAGGACTGCTGTTGTCGCTGTCTAGAGCTATTATAAGAAGCTTCGGCTGAAACAGGCTCTTATATAGGCCAAAAATCATATTTTAAATTGCAAGGTATATGATTCTGTCGACCGTGCTTGGGAAGTAATCATATAACGACCAATCAGAGGTCGAATTTTTCGTTTTGACAAGGCTTGACTACTTTCAATAGTACAATTGTTTGAATTATAAAATTACAATTATCTTCATTTGGGAAGAATCTTAGAAGATTTTCCAATCTATTGCTGCAAGAACGAAGGAAATCCATCGAATACCAACCGATTTATTAGCATTTGAAATTGGACATATTTTTCACTTTTTTCGGTTTTAGATTTTCATTTCACATCCCTATGTAGCCGAACTTTCTGAGAGAAGTATTCTACTTTAAAAATATTTTCAGCATTTTATTCGATATACTCAATCCTGATAGCTTTTTCCATTCAGTGTCTTCAGCAAAGTTGTTAAGCATACTAACGTAATGTAGTGCTTTAATAAAGCATTACTAAGCTCTCTAGAAATACAAGAAAGTAGGGTTTCCCATTCAAATTTGAAATGCAATTCGCCAAGCGGAGACAATACCAATCGACTTTTGGTAAGTTCCCAAGTAACAAAACTGGTTTTATCAAAGTTTTCTAGCGCTGTTTTGGCTGTATTGAGCGCTATAAAACTTTGATAAAACCAAGATTGTTACTAGGGTTTGGTTTTAGAAAATCGATCACGCTGCCCCACGCTAGTAGGTAGATAGATATAACACGGGCCATTCAAAAAAAAAAAATGATATTCAGTAAAAACAGCAAAGTTGAGACGAAAACATGGTGAGCTTTGAGGCACAAGGTTGGAATGGCAACTGCGAAACTTCGTTTAATCATGAATAGTTGGTAATGAGCTTGCTTATTGACGTTCTTGGAGTTTATTTGGGTAACTCATAGACATATTGAGTGCAATGAGAACAATGTATAATGCAACATTTCACGGTAACTCAAATCCATTCCCGATGAGGATCTCACGTGTCTACGTCGAATTCTCCTTTCAATGCACTTTTATTAATTATTGGAATTGACACCAAACTATTAGTGTAAAATATTTAAAGCGATGGTTTTCTTGCTATCACAGGAACAGAGTTGCCTATTTTTTTATTGCAGAATACAGCAAAAACCCGTGCTATATCACAATCAATCAATGCTTCTGGTCGCTATTTTCTTTTTTCGTTTGAGCACTTAGACATAAACCCTTCTATTTTCTTATAGCCGAACAGTTTTAAATAGTTATTCGAGAACATACCGCTAACTATAGTTAGTCCCAGGGCTCCACATTTTCGAGACTGACGCAGATTATGACTCTTTCGTTTCTTTCAGCGAGTTGAATGAAAATAGCACCGCATCACGTCATGCTATGATAGTTCTCTGACGCGTAAGTGCTGGTAAATAAGAATCAATCACATTATATTATGTATGGAGTGGAATTACTCGTTGACCCACCCTAAGCCGCTGATGTGACCCATTAAATACGTCATGCAGGCTTCGATTAATATCTCGGAAGATTTCCGTTGTTGTTTTCGCTGTTGATCACTGGCACCCCATAGCCACTCAGTTAAGCAGTGGAAAATTCAATGCTCGGTAGATTTTTTCACAAGTTTTGAAAGTTTTATGTTGAAAATGCCTCCCTGCGCTATCAAGCAATGAGGAATACCGTTTCAAATGGCATTCGATTGGTGACTAAGACCTACGTCACACTCCAAAAGCACGTGTTTGTCTATTTTTTGCTACTAATACTAAAATGTCTTTTTCTTCACCTGTATTACCTCATTAATAGTGATACAGTTAATATTCGCTTTCAATTAAAAAACACTTCTTTCCTCTTCGAGCACTTCAGCTGACAAACTCAATGCAAGAGCATTCGAGCAGTTTTCATGTGACGCACTAAGTGCTCGAAAAACACACAAATATTCTTCAACGATAAACTTAGTTTTGGCACAGTATTCACTATAAAAAAGAAAAAGTTTGTATCCTAGCTTATTGGTATGGATCATCGGAATTTCCTAATGCAGCGTTCCTCTTTGTGAATTTGTGAAATTGTTGGAACTAACGAAGGACATTCGGCAGTGGAGTCAGTATATCTGGCCTTTTGAGGGGTTTGAAACTGGAAGAGATTTCCACTACTTTAGTCGCTGCGTCTCAAAATAACCTAACTTTTGGACTGGGTTCGTCACCTCACTGGTGACAATCAAAAGTTTGGAATCATTTTGAGACTCTCTTACTCCACAATAAACATGCTCAAAAACAAAAGAAAGTATGTATGTGTAGGCTCTCTCTCCTCTTTATGCCATTATTTTATTGTTTGTTTATACCCAGCTCTGTTCAAAATGGCGTCGAAACAAGAAGCATTGCGTTCGCTATGAGCTGGTACAACATAATACATAATTTCCGGCCAAAGTAGTGAACAGAAAAGGTCTTTTTCCTTTTTAAAAATCATGTTTCGAGACTATCAATCAAGAAGTATACCACAATGAATGTTTGTACAAAATTTTGATTCAATTTCTTCAAAAACTCCACACCGATGAATGGTATGTGCTGTGGCATTGTGAAAAAAAAACACGTTCCTGAACAACCACTCGATTTGTATCCCAATTTCGCAACCAACGAATATACCTCAGTGTTGTCTAATCGAAGATTTCTTTGGTTTTTTAATTTTTTTTGGTGCAAAATTAACTAGAGTATAATCAAGAGAAGAGACGGTAAATCGACTTGAAGGCGTACAACGCTCTTGTTCCGGTATCATGAGAAAGCTTCGTCGGAAGGCCGGTAACGGACCTATCTCATGTGGTCTATATTTTTTTCGTTCATAATGAATGTATCTTCACCAGAAATAAATCAGTTTTCCGTTGAGTTCATCTACCTTTTTTTGACAGCAGTAGAAAAAAACTCCACATTTTTAGTTATCACCCGTTGGAAAATTGTACCAAACGCCACTGACGTCAACGGAAGTCAGTTCAGCGAGAGAGGCTTTCTGCACATGGCCTTTGAGCTGGAAGTCAACAATCTAGTCTCGCACACGTTTAGTACTCTAGTACTTTCGTACAGCACTTCAATAGTAGTCTTTAGCACTTTTATATTTTAGTAATTTTGTACTTTATTATTGCAGTACTTTAGTACTTTAGTACTTTTTTAGTTCTTTAGTACTTGACCACTTTAGTACTTTAGTATTTTAGTACTTTGGCACTTTAGTACTTCAGTACCTTAGTACTTTAGTACTTAATAGTACTTAATTGCTTTAGTTCTTCAGAACTTTAGTACTTTAGTACTTTATACCTAAGTACTTTAGTACTTTGGTACTTTAGTACTCTAGTATTTTAGTACTTTAGTATTTTAGTACTTTAGTATTTTTGGAATTTAATTTTTAGTGCTTTAATAGGAATTTTAATTAATTCATCGATTTATCCATTCAACATTTTATTCAGTTATTACTATATTCATTTAACCACCTTCAACACTCTTAATCCCAACGACGGCGAGGTTATTGACCGCCTCGCAGAATCCTGCTAAAAATAGCTCTGTGTCTAGTGTGGCAGATTCTAGAATCGCAACTCAAATCTGGGTCAGATCAAGTGCGATGACAGCCGGAAACTCCGGTCCAAATAAAGTTGCACCTCGCCGGAGGCGATGGGTGGTGTTGGCGTTGATTCAATCTAGCCGCCCCTACTGGGAGCTAACTTTTCCACAAAGACCGGAAAATCTCGAGAGGATGAGAGGTTGGGATGATAAATACTGTGCATGTGGATGAGTACAGTCAGACTTCTGTCAGTCACTAACGCAGGAGGAAGCAGACAATTTTTTGATCATTTAACGCAAAAAATTATCCCACAGTAAGTTCTCGTATGACGAGATGATAAATCAGCATGCAGCCGGTAAATATACGAACCCGATCAGAAGAGCATAACTAAAAAATTACAAAATTCTATCAACGCGAGATACAAATAACATATTTAGATACAATTTTGTATTTTTCCATATAATTTTGATAACAAAATTGAATCTGAATGAGTTATAATAACAAAATTTGAAATGAAATAGTTCTGAAACAAGTCTAACTAATTTTTCGTTTCTATCAAAACCTGTTGTTTCTAACAATGTTTGTTATTATATTGTTCTATATATTATCTTATTTTGTTAGAAAGCTGATACATTAGTAACAAATTTTGATATGTGTTTGATACTAGTGGAATCATTTCAGTTATAATTTCTGTTATTTTAACACCTAACGGGATCAAATTGAAAACACAGTCTGTAAGGTTTTTTCCGTAACAAACTAACAGCTTCTGTTACATTTTTGTTTTTTCTTTCTGATCGGGAAGCCAACGATTGTTTGTTTGTTTCGTTAATGAGGCAAAATTTTATTCTCTCACACCGAAAGTTACAGCTGCCTGGATAGACGATGATGGTTCCCCTTAGCGGACGGATTGATCGCTATTCCTTCCCGAGTGGGCGTGTTTTCTTAGTCGGAAGAAATAATTTGAATGGCTAATTAGCTGGTAGTGATGGGAAAGGTTTGTTCGAAATCTGATCTACGCAAAGGAGAATTCAAAGAGGGAACTGTGCACAGAGTGCACAATAGTGGAGAAATTTCCATGATGTCAGCCGATCCACCGAAGGTGGGGTGAATTTTCAATTATTCTTATCTACTCTCCTCCCAGTGGTGAGGGACGGACAGACCGACTGTGCAACTTGATCTGTCAGATCAAAAGAGACAGCAGCAAACCGTATGTAAGATGGAACGATAGGGAAAATGCGGGAGGTAGCAGGAATGAGTGAGTAAATAAAAGCATTGTAAATCTTTAAAGAATCGAAAATTGAATTGGTGTGCTTTACTCGCTTCAGAGGAAGTTTTTTTCCGCCCCCAAAATAGCAGCTCTGCCTACGAGGATGGATCGTACGGAATTATTTTCCCATTGCATTTTCAACTTTTTTCTCTCTCATACCAATCCGCATATTGTAATTCAGTCGTTCAACTGTCTTCTGTCGGGGCATGCCGTAGACTTCATATGGATGGATAATCCGAGAGAAAACAGATCAGCCTAGACAGTTATTATTGGATTCGATGAAGAGGAAAAAACGGAAGAATCAATAGCTTCATCTCGACTGCATAAAATTGGTTGGAATACAATGAAAAAGAGGGAAAATAAAAGTTTCACTTTACCTACTATATGGAACGCAATGTTGCAAAAATCGACACTTCACTAAATCGTTTTAAAAATAGGTCATCAAAACCTTCCTTTCCTAGCCAGGTGCTTGCTCAAAATAAACACGACCAAATTGCCACGCCTGAAGGGAAAAAATTGAACCGTAACATCTATTGGATGGACGGATGCACGAAGCGGGGGAACCATTTTCCTCCTGCAGAAAGCTGCGCTCCGGAAGCGACCACATTTACACCAAATTTTTATCCAACGCCCACCACTCCATCCTGCTTTCGTTGAAAGCCGCTCCATCCATTGTATATTTAACATACGAACGAACGATGTTTTCTGTTTGCTACCATTTCAGTCATTGACACCCTCCTCCTCGGCGGGTCAGGGAGGAAGCTTTTCCAGCTTAGGTTTCTTATGCAGACGTGTGAGTGCCGAGGAACGGCTTCGAAAGTAGCCACAGTCACGCGACTGGGTCCGTAACCTTCCATGTTACTACAGGACAGAGCACATAATTGTTGCTTCGCTGGCACTGGTTCCGTACTGCTTTTAGCTTTTTTTATGATTTTTCTCTAAACCAGCAGCAAAATTTGCTGAGTTTATCCTTCATCAAGCCATCAAGTAACCACTTTTACTGTTCCCCACAGGAGTGGAGGGCTGCCACTTAGTCCAAGTGGATTTCAGCGGCTGCTCATAACTGGTGCGGAAATAGTGTCATCAGGGCCAAGCCGCCACCGTCGGGTCAAAAACCTTTTCTAGCACATGGATACGGTAGTTGCTGGAGCTGGCTTACTTCCGGTAAAAGCAAAGAACGGAAGCTCGGCGAAGGGAAGAACAAGTAAATGTTCCTTTCCAATTCGTGACTGTCGAGATTAAACTTCCGGTTGGCGTAACATTGGAAGCAGTTTGAAGAGCCCAAAAAAAATGAAGCCACTTTGAATCTTTGAATGTAAATAACAATTTCCGTGTTCTTATTGTACCACTATCGAATCTCCAACATCTAGTGGGAAGATGAATAAAGGTCTTTTATTACTCTTAAAAGAAAATTTAGTGAACAAATTAATTTTTATTTCGAATATTATTGATCATATTTTGGGCATTCTGTTATTTAACCACAGCGACCATTTTGTTCATTTCTGTCGCACTCAAGTCACCCTTTTACTCTTCGTCAACTTCCGTTTGACATTTTGAAAGCCATAATCTTGTTCGTTACATAAACCTGGATTTTCGGCCGCAGCTGCAAATACTCTACCAGATTTTAAGCTTTCTGTTTTGATTAATTGCTTATTAACCCGTGCGGTTCTAACCCGTGTGGTTGCAGGACAGTTTAGTGAAGAATTTTTGCGCTATCTGGCACTAGTGTGGACACAATGCTTTGTATTCGGGTAGCTTCGTATCCGCAAGGTTACAGAGTCCGCTTTGATAAGCGGGTGGTCGTGGATTCGAATCTTAGTAGAATCAGGCCATTTGGTGGTTGTCAATGGACTTTAGCAAAGCAAAGCAAAGCGGTTCTACATTCCGATTCGGAACTCGAAATTCTGTTTGCTATACACAGACTTCGCAGCCAACTGTCAAGTGTACAGAACAATTGCACGGTTAGCGCTACGATTCTACTGACACTAACAGTCTCTCCCGAGTCGAGACTCGAACCTACGACGACTGGCTTGTTATGCCAGCATCGTACCTCGAGACCAGCTGGGAGGGTATGTCAAAGGACTTTATATGGTTTTATTCTCAGGCTCTCCACCCTTCCTTCAAGCTGAATTCTATATTACCTCTGCTTACTTTCATCCTAGCAAAAAAGAAAGTCCCTCTTATAATAAAACTGATTTGAGTAACGTATGAATTTTTCTCTTCAGGGAATTGTAATTATGGCGCGTGGTCTTGGGGGAACCAGGTTTCGATAAGACTTCTTCCTCTTGATAAAATATAAGTCCTACTTATAATAAAACTGACCAGAGGTGACGCATTAGGGGTCTCTTCAGGGAATTGTGATTGTGACGTGGTTTTGGTAGGAGGAACGAGGTTTCGGTGAGACTCCTTCTTCTTGACAAAATAAGTCCTTCTTATAACAAAACTGATCTCAGGAATATTTATCCTCTCCAGGGAAATTTAATTAGGTTTCGATTAGACTCCTTCCTCTTGACATTATAAGTCTCTTTTAGAGTTAACCTGGTCAGAGAGAAACGTTAGGTGTAGCCTCACTCCAGGGAATTGTAAATGGGCGATATTGGTAGGATAGAAAGAGGCTCGGTATATAGAGCAGTAAACTTGAAACGAAAAGGTAAACTCTCTCACACAAGCACGGATAAAATGAAAAAGCGTATTATTTATTATATGCGGAGTACAGAAAACACCTGGGCATTACAATAGATCAAAGGTCTCTGGTCACAATAATGAGTCCACACAGAGAAAAAAAAATGCTTTGTATTCTGACCTCAACTTATCCCACGATTCTGACTTTCAAGGAAGTTGCAATCTTCAGCAAAGTTATTAGAATGCCAAGGGCTTTTGATTTATGAAGATTTCTGCATTTGGGGCTAGTGAGCACAAATTCTCCGTATTGTGATCTTAGTTCGTCCCACGATTTCTATCTACATGAACATTGTAATCTTCAGCAATGCTGTTCAAAAGGCGATTCTCACAACCTAGATTCCTAGAAAGTTGCAGTCTCCGGCAAGTGCCAGCGTAAATTACGTATCGTTCGTTACTGTTTTTATGCAAAAAAGTCAAGTTTTCCAAAGTGTCCAATACTACTTGCTAGCGCCATATTCCCGACCGAAATATCCATAAGCACTCACCTCCCGATAACTTTGTTGAAGATAATCACTTCCTAAGTGGTTGGATTCACGAAACAAAGTAAGTAGATGATACTGAAAACAGCTTTTTCACATTCACCGTAGCACCACGTTGTTGCAGAATTATGAGCTGACCTATAAACCGAGCTTCTTAACAGGTTTATTAAAGACTTTATAAAAAATCTTTCAAGGTGGTTAGATTCACGAGAAAAATAATGTTCAAGTTACTCAAAATTGGATACATACTAGCGCCGTGTAATGACTGGCTTCCAAACCATACTGTCTGCCGCTGACCACAAGCCCTTGACTTCCATAACAACTTTGCCGGAGACTGCAACTCTCTAGGTTTTCAGAACGACGAGATAGAGTTACATAAATCTGTTCATTTTTGGTAATGCTAAACTTTTCGGAGGGCTGTAATACTCAGTACAATTACAGATGGTCCAAAAACACTCGCTACCACTTAAAGGCAGTTACTTTTGCTATATCCGCTATATCCGTAGGTCAGAATCATTGATAGAAAACAACGTACATAGTCTCACCGCCGACGATGTTATATGCATGAAGTGCGATGTGAACAACTATCTGACTCGCCTAGGAAACTCTCCTTTAACAGGTGTTCGATTCTGCATCATGAAACTAAGCTACAGGCAGGGCTGCTGAATATCACTTCGTTGCATTCGTATTCATTCATTATTGCCGAAGCACAACAACACGTGGCAACAGTGTATTCACTCAGCAATGGAAACAACGCCTATAGTGAACTGAACTGTTATGAGTGGCTTGTGGGCGATGCATAGTTATTAAAACGTAATATGATTACCTTCGTGTTTGATTCGTATTGGCTACGATTTACTCAAGTCATCCGAAGCGATATTGAGCGATCGGATGGGAAAACATCGTTTCAGAAGCCTTTGTGACTCAGATCAATGCCGATGAATATTCACCGTGAATGGTATTACCAATCGCAATGATGCTTCGGGGCGAATCCAAACGAAAAATGAAAATTGCCGAGGAAGAAGCTTATACTGCCGTGGGCTAGGATTTTGACGTAAGCGCCAAAAGCACAAAATCGCTACAGATCTAAATCGTTTGCAAATTAACAGAAGCGCTTTATTACGCAAACTGATCTGATAGAATCTGAGTAAATTTAATGAAAAACATACCCCATTGCTTTAACACGTTTATTTATGTAAACGCATTGAGTTTTAATGCCAACGTCACTTCTCTTGCAAAACAGCAAAACCATTTCAAAGTTTTGCACTAAAAGTGACGTTGGTACGCCTGAATAGTCTAGTTCGCCATGCGTACTGGTCGGTAGTCAGCAGCAAGGATATAAATAACATTATGCACTGCACAAGCATGATACACTATCGTATTCGTACCTCAACGTCACTTCTATGTAAAGTGGCGCTAACGTCACTTCTTATTTTTGATATTTCTCAGTTATTTATCAAAATTTTTGGAAACGGCAACAAGCATCTTGAAGGTGATTTTCTATATTATAGTAATATGTAAAAAAATGAAATTTGAAGATTTGGCGCTTACGTTCAAATGCAAGCCCACGGCATATATAAATATATATATAAATATATATATATATATATATATATATATATATATATATATATATATATATATATATATATATATATATATATATATATATATATATATATATATATATATATATATATATATATATATATATATATATATATATATATATATATATATATATATATATATATATATATATATATATATATATATATATATATATATATATATATATATATATATATATATATATATATATATGACTATGTCCGGCGGGTTGCTTCTGATTGAATAAGTAGTATGTTCACGGCCTTAGTCATTTGCTTTGATCCGTAGCTTATCTAGTTGGCTCTTGTTAGGCCAGGACGCGGAAACAGTCTCTAAGAATATACAGGTAGAGGGTATCAAATTGTTCCATTTAAATAAATAGAAAAGATTTTTACTTTTGAGAAAGGGTTTCTTCTTTTGAATTTTTTTTTGAGATGTTTTCAAGCGACACAAAGAAACAATCATTTGTATTTATTTAAACGTAACTTAAGAGTTAAGAAAAAAATATCGCCAGAAGAAACATACAAAATGGCGGACATATTCACAATTTCGTAATCATGCAATTCATAATCATTGTGAAAATCTGTCTGTAAACTATGCTATTGCTACTATGTAGCAATAGAAGTATTGAACGTTGAAATATTTTTTTCTCAACTGTGGTAAAATTAATTGTCTTCCCGTCAGAAGAGCACAACTAAAACATTACAAAATTCTATCAACGTGAGATACAAATAACATATTTTGATACAATTTTGTATTTCTCCATATAATTTTGATTACAAAATTGAATCTGAATATATATAATAACAAAACGTGTAATGAAGTAGTTCTGAAACAAGTCTAACTAACTTTTCGTTTTTATCAAAACCTGTTGTTTCTAACAATGTTTGTTATTATATTGTATTATATACTATCTTATTTTGTTAGAAAGCTAATATGTTAGTAACAAATTTTAATATGTGTTTGATACTAGTAGAATCATTTCTGTTATAATTTCTGTTATTTTAACACCTAACGGGACCAAATTGAAAACACAGCCTGGAAGGTTTTTCCCGTAACAAACTAACAACTTCTGTTACATTTTTGTTTTTTCTTTCTGATCGGGTTTGCAACAAATGTAAATTTGTATAAATAACTTAAGTAATTGTTCAATACACTAGTCGCTTTTTACGCGAGGGATACGTGTCGCGTAAAAAAAACCGCGTAAATTCCGGAATTCGCGTAAAAAACCCGCGTTAAAAAAACGCCTATGAAGCAACATTAGTTTATTTATGCACGCTAATCCAGCACACAAGATTGTTAAAATATTCTATTTTGCGTTTTTCTTAATCAACATTCATTTTCCTATGCCCATACCTATCTTTAAGCGTATGCAAAAGATTATTCCGCTGTATCGCATTTTTCACCCCGAAAATAAAACTAAGAAAAACCACCTCCGAGCAATGAGAACAATTTGAAGAAAGCGCTATACCTTTTTAATAAAATCTGTTGGTTGCAAATTCGTTTTTTCATCTCCAAGATATATAAATTAACCCTCTAGTACCCAGTGCCGCCTTTAGACGGTCTTCAGTTGAACCTCTAAAAAGCTTCAATCAATACTTAAAAAATGTTTATAAAGTTTCAAAGTTTTCGAAGTCCGTCTGAAAATTAATTTGGGCACTAGAGGGTTAAAGCTACAATTTAATTATTTACCGTATATTGCAAACATCGTTTGAAAAATATTTTTTAAATATTTATGTAACCATATTTACCGAGTACAAGAATTATTAGTAAGCACACTAACTGTTCGGTTATTTCAAAAATTTGGTTATTCGGATTGGAATATTTTCAAAAATTCTAGATAAATGAGACAGACCTCGCCGTTGAGCAAATGATTAGTTGTATTAATTTACAACACAACTAACAAGGCGCTGCCATGCATCTTCAAAAACCGAGGAAAGTATGAACAATATATTCCCCGTCGTCAATCATAATAAATTCAACTAAATTTTGTATGATTTCCAACATTAATTGTTTTCTTAAGAAACTATGTAGTATATTTTCGGCCCAACTCATACGGCCTATTGTCTCATAGCACCAGCAAATGTACGAACAAGCTCAGAAATTCTGGTAAGCTTCAGTGAACGATTCGATGCGAATGCTATTTTGTCTTCGTCCCGATTTTATTTGCCATGATGAATCTATCAATGCCACGGTGAACCGATACAAATATTTACTGAGTTGCATCGATGTGATTTTGAACCGTATCCAATCGGCAAATAATGAGAAACAGCAGGAAAAGGGAACGACACGAATCGATCGTTTCAGTTCATCCGAACACATGTACGCGCCCGATGAAGTATGCGTTCGTGTTACATTGACATTAGTCCACAGCGAACGGTTCACGAAGCGAATGAAGATTCAATGCAGGAATCAGGAGCCCTGGCTACAGGATTCAAGACGAGAAGCCCGAGGAAAATGCTTATAAAGAGTATGAAAACAACCAAAATGGTTCGTTCATAGTTTGTTGAAAAACGTACGAAAATAACAGACTCGGGTGCAATGTCACATTGGACCAATCATAAAAGCGTATTTATACCAAAGGACTCGGTGATGTTGACTGCAGATGGCCAATTTTTACACTCTTGATGATTCTTGTGTGCTTGTACAATCGCGGATGGAATATGGGCATACTGCTAACAAATATAATGTACGCTTCTGAACTGGAAGAAAGTTTAGGCACATTCGACGGTAGCTCTGAGTCCGTGTAGATTGTGTGGCATAGTCCCCATCGTGCAATAAATCCGCTCAATGCCTGCAGGATCGCTATGGTTTAAAAAGTTTGCTGTGACTCGAGTGCACGGTAGCTTCGACATGAACTGCTCGCAGGTAATGCACTTGCGGACGACGATTTGAGTCCAGCCCAGAATAATTATTTCAATCAAATGTGAAGTGTGTGTGAAGGTAAACATATTGATTTGCTATCGTTTTCACTCAGTGCTAATTTGCTTTTTTTCACGTTTTTTTCCGGATTTTTCATCACTGATTAATATTCTTCTGACGTATAATCCACCGTTACATCTGAGTTGTGTGAAGTACAACGTGTTCCGACGATTTTAAGCGATAAATTATCAAAAACAGCATTTGCTTTTCTGTTGCCCAGTGAACGTGTAAAATTACAATGGAGTCGGTTTGTTATGCTTGCGCCCGTGGTTTAGAAAAGGAAGATGAAGTTGTTTGTAGCGGCTTTTGCAAATCTTCGTTCCACTTGAAATGTGCTCATTTGACGGCAGAGACCAGGGATGCTGTTGCTAACTGTTCAAAGCTGTTCTGGATGTGCAGAGCTTGTACTAAAATGATGGCAAACGCTCGTTTTCGTCAAGCCATTTCGTCCACAAATAGTGCAGTGCAGTTTATGGTTGATGAACAAAACAAAGTGCTTGATGAAATAAGAAAAGAAGTTGCACTTAACACTACCAAAATCAACACGATACTCCAGCGAACGCCTTTACCAACTACACCACGAATTCCCAGATCACAACAAACACTAAATCTAAGGAAAAGACCACGTCTGTTGATTCCCGATGAACCTCCGCATCGTGAGATTGTTTCCGAAGGGACAAAAGATGTAGAACCAGATGATGCAATACCGTTAGCTGCTGCTCAATAAGAACAACTGTTTTGGCTATATCTGTCCGGCTTCGATCCTCAGGCGACAGTACAACAAGTTGATAAACTCGTCCGTAGCAATTTGAAAACTGACAAAGCAGTACAAGTTGTGAAGCTTGTTCCCAGAGGGAAAACACTCGATGAGCTTACCTTTGTTTCCTTCAAAGCTGGTATCGATATGCGACTAAAGGACCTAGCGCTCACGAAATCGACCTGGCAAAAAGGAATTATATTCCGGCAATTTGATTTCCAGCATACTGCTACTCGCTCTTCCTTTCGCTTTCTCCCCACACCAGCTAGTAACCAATCGTAATGAGCCTGCTTTTTTATAAACTGCAAATCACCATACGAATTCCTCTGCTGATAATAACGAACGCACAAATTTAACAGCTCCCCGCCGCGCACCCGTCCCGATCGCAAACGGATACGATCGACACGATCAGATTTTACCTTCCAACGATGTTCGCTCATTCACTTGCTACCAACAAAACGTACGTGGCCTTCGCACAAAAACGAATAGTTTGATGTTAGCCCTGTCTCAATGCGAATATGACGTCATCGCCCTCACAGAAACCTGGTCGAACAACGATATTCTGGATTCTGAGCTTACACACAACTATACTATTCACCGCTGTGACAGAAATGCCCGGACTAGCCGGCACAAGCGAGGCGGCGGTGTTCTTATTGCTGTGAGAAATGAACTTCGCAGTGCTGCAGACCACGTTGCAGACAGTGATGAATTGGAGCAAATTGTTGTTCGAGTCTTGCTACCGAAATTCGAATTATTTGTTTGCTGTATTTATCTTCCGCCCAACAGTGATCCGTTGCTATATACTCAACATGCAGAATGTGTGCAAAAGCTAACGAAGCTTGCTGGCGATCGCAACGTAATTCTGGTAGTGGGTGATTATAACCTACCGCATTTATGTTGGACGCAGGATGAGAATTTAAATTGTATGCTGCCAATAAATGCTTCAACTGGACAGGAAACTGCCTTGGTCGAGTTCGTCCTGTCGAATGGGTTGTATCAAATAAATAATGTTACAAATTTCAACGGCAGGTTTCTTGATTTAGCATTTGTGAGTGATAACAGTTGCGTGGAATTGTTGGAGCCAGCTTTACCATTGCTTAAGTCGATCAACACCACTATCCTTTTGTGATAATATCCGATATTGCGGAAGAGAAGACAACCTCTAATGTTGAATCACTTGATTTCGATTTTTCTCGCTGTGATTTTGAATCACTAAACACATGTTTTGCCAATGTTGACTGGGAGGAGATTCTGGTTGGTTGCAGTTTAGATGAGGCTGTGCAACATTTGAACGAGCAGTTGTTGACTATACTGCGCGATATCGTTCCTCTTAGGCGGGCTAGTGGATTACGGGCCAAACGTCAGCCTTGGTGGAATAACGAGCTGCAACGGTTACGCAACTGTCTTCGCAAAGTGAGAAAACGTTTTTTCAGGCTGAGAAATGAGCAACACAAAGCTGATATGCGTGTCATTGAGAGCGAATATAACTCACTGCATGCACATTGCTTTAGATGCTACATTCATCGTATGGAGGACAACTTCAAGCAGTATCCAAAATCGTTTTGGACTTTTGTGAAAAACCGCAAACAGCTTTCGGGAGTTCCCGAACGTGTCACTTACAACGACAACGTGGCTGAATCAACGCTCGAGTCAGCAAACCTATTCTCATCCTTTTTTCGGAGTGTGCAAAGTAATAACCGACCACCTTCGTCTGAAGCGTATCTGAATAGTTTGCCGCAGTTCGACTTAGGTTTGGCACCTTTCAACTTTTCGCTTCGTGATGTGATGATGCAACTTCAATCTATCGATGGTTCCAAAGGCGCTGGTCCTGACTGTCTACCACCTATTTTCTTCAAAAACTGTGCAAAGTTGCTTGCATTGCCTGCAAGGATCATTTTCAACAGATCAATATCAGAGGGAAGCTTTCCCAGCGCATGGAAATCAGCGGCAATTGTTCCCGTTCATAAAGCAGGTAATATTCACGACGTTAAAAATTATCGGGCTATTTCCATACTGAGCTGCTTACCGAAAGTGTTCGAAAGCCTGGTTCACGATTCGCTCTACCCAAAAGTTCACCACATTATATCCGAATGGCAGCATGGCTTTGTCAAAAAACGATCGACGACTACTAACCTGATGGCATATGTTTCGTTGCTTGTTAGCGCATTGGATAAGCGCCAACAAGTCGTTGCTATTTACGTTGACTTTGCCAAAGCGTTCATTAAAGTGCCCTACCTTTTACTGGTATCAAAGCTACGGAAAATGGGTTTGCCGGACTGGCTCACGAAGTGGATATCGTCGTACCTCAACGAGCGCAGCGCATACGTACGTATCGGTGGAACGTGTTCTTTGCCGTTTACGTTACACTCGGGTGTACCTCAAGGAAGCCACCTTGCACCTCTATTGTTCATTCTTTTTGTGAACGACTTAAGTTCAACCATACAATCTCCCAAATACATGTTTGCCGATGATCTCAAATTTTTTCGAGTAGTAACATCTGCTCTTGACTGCTGTGCTTTTCAAGCTGATATCGACACCTTGTTAAGCTGGTGCACTCTTAATGGAATGGAAGTAAACGTGCGAAAGTGTAATGTGGTTTCGTTCTGCAGAAAAAGGCATGGCATGATGTACGACTACAGGATGTCACAAGCCAGTATCAACCGAGTCAATACTGTGAAGGATTTAGGCATTCTTCTTGATGCCAAGTTAAGTTTTGCTCAGCATATTTCAACTACAACCGCGAAGGCCTATGCTGTACTTGGGTTCATCAAGAGAAACACGCAACAATTCAACGATATATACTGTTTGAAATCACTGTACAGTGCTCTTGTGCGCAGCATTCTGAAGTATGGGGCGATTGTGTGGGCACCTTATCATGCTGTACATATCAACCGAATTAAACGTATTCAGCGTCAGTTTCTTCGATTCGCTTTACGTATGCTGCCGTAGAATGATCCAGTACGACTGCCACGCTATGAACATCGTTGCCCTCTTATACAACTACAAACTCTAACAAGTAGGAGGACCATGCTTTAACATCTCTTCGTTTTCGACCTGTTAGAAAACAACTTAGACAGCCCAGAACTGCTCAGTAAATTTCAGTTCAACGCACCACAAAGGCTTACTCGACGAAGCGATTTTTTCCGGATTTCCAGATACCGCACAAATTTTGCTCAAAACAATCCATTCGAAGTGTGTTGTCGTAAGTTTATTATTGTTTCTGACGTGTACGATTTTAATATGACCAAATCAATGTTTAGACTTAGAATAAGTAGTTATTAGAAATGTCTGTACGATTTTTTTTCGAAGACTTATGAATAAATTAAATTAAAATTAAATTAAATTAAATGAATCTTGAAAATTTTAATTTAAAAGCCATAGGTCTTGACAGCACAGTTTTTTTAATCCACGGCTCTTGCATTAAAAATTATGTAGTCATTATTGCTGGTGCTACTAGTCCAATTGAGTCGAAAAGTCGAGTTTTTTTGGATAAAACGGTTGTTTTGGTAAGAGAAATCGCAGAATCGAATGATATCGGTAACGGCAATTGTCAGGGATAGGTTCTAAATTTGACTCACGCTTCTGACACCAGCATCCCAACTAACCGTAAATTCGTTAGCGGCCCATTTACATAAACGAATTTTCGTATGCAAATCTCAATGGCATAACAACTTACTTACTTACTTACTTTTATGGTGACAGACCGATTTTCGATCCAATGCCGAATCCAGAATACGTCGCCATGTCACTCGATCTTGGGCTGCTATCATCTAATCTCCCCTAACACCTACATATTTCGCTGGCATTCTCGTCGGCAGCACATATCCATCGAGTGCGAGGCCTACCTCGAAGTCGACGGCCTCTATCGGGATTTCTGCCAAATATAGTCTTCACTGGTCGTTCTTCCGGCATTCTAGCTACATGACCAGCCCACTGCAACCTGCCGTGTTTTATCTGCTTGACTATATCCACCGATTTGAACACCTGGTACACTACATGGTTCATGCGTCTGTGCCAAACAGCTTTTCCTAATTTGCCGCCAAGGATTGAACGCAAAATACCAAGAGCTCGTCGTGAGTCTTACGTTATCCGTAAAAGGCCCTGTTTGCAGCTGCTTTCCACTTTTTTATCTCACCGCTAACCTCGTTGTCACATGTCACTAATGTACCCAGGTAAATGAATTCGTCGACTACTTCAAAAGTTTCCACTTATAACACCAACTCAGCACCAACATCCGTCGGACTACACGATTAGCCCTATTCTTGCAGCTTTCCTCCTGAGAGGTCCGAAGACCTCTTCCACTGCTATACGGTTGATAGCATTGATGTCGATATTGTCCGCAAAACCTAGAAGCATGTGAGACTTCGTAATGATGGACCCGCTTCTTTGCACGCCAGCCCTCCGTATAGCACCTTTCAATGCGATGTTGAAAGTAAAATGAACAGCCCGTCTCTCTGCTTCAAACCATCTATCTTAAGAGGAAGTCTGATATCTCACCGACTATCCTGACGCATGATGTAGAGCCTCCAAGGGTGGCACGTATCAGCCTAATTAGTTTTTTTGGAAACCTTGTTCGCGCATAATTCGCTATAACTCATTTCTCTTAACTGTATCGTACGCTACCCTAAAGTCTATGAACAGATAGTGAGTCTGCAAGTTTAATTCTCGAAATTTATCGAGGATCTGTCGCAGAGCGAACATTTGGTAGGTAGTGGAGCGTCCCCCTCGAAAACCACAGTGGTAATCGCCAACAAAGGTCTCCGACAACGGTCTCAGTCTATGGAACAGAATACGGAGTACGGATTTTGTGTTGAGAACTACAGTCCAGGCGGTGGCCTTTCTTGTAGATCGGACACATGAGATCCTCCAACCAGTCCGAGGGTAATTCTTCATCGGACCACACTCTCAGCATGATCCGGTGTAAAGCACGATGCAGCTGTTCGTTCTCGACTTCGAAGAGTTCGGCTGGAATGCCGTCCTTACCAGCTGCTTTGCAGTTCATCAGCTCTTTCACTGCTTTCTTCACCTCGTCCATGGATGGTGGATCCACAGCTTTGCCATAATCCTCATTCACCATTCTGCTCCTTTCGATTACGCTGTTTTCTTTGCCATCCAAGAGCACACTAAAGTGTTCCTTCCAACGCCTAGCCACCTCCGTTCTATCGGTAATCAGGTTCCACTCCCAATCGTTGCACATGACACGTTTCGGTTCCTGATTCCATTTATCGTCTTGTAGAAGCGGCTCTAGCTTCCCGGTATCTTCCTACGCTCTGTCAAACCACACATTGGACGTTGCTGTCGCAGATGTACCCAACACTTCTGTCGCTGTGGTGCTGATTGTACTGTGGATATGTCTCCACTGTTCATTCAGGTTACCTCCAACTTGATCCCCGATTCGCTCATCAACGTTCCGTAGGTACTCTGTAGCCACTTCTCCCGTTGATAGCCGCTGGATATTCAACTGCATCCTTCTTGTCGTCATGGATTTTAACACGTTGGACAACCGGGCGCGAGTCAACGTTTGGTCGTCTAAACGACCTCACGTCTGAAAAGTGTCGACCATCAATCAGAACATGGTCGATCTGAGAGCATGCCTTTCCATTCGAGTGCCTCCAAGGCTTTTGTTATTTGTAGTAGAGTAGAGGCTCTCTCCACCAATCACGGGGCAGAAGAAGTTCTTCTGCCTGATCTGCACATTTGCATCCCCGATGACGATCTTGATGTCGTGTCCTAGGAATTCATTATACGGTTTTTTTTCAGGAGCTCATAGAACTCCTCCTTCTCTTCATTAGGTTTATCGTTGGTAGGTGCGTACACATTTATCAGGCTGTAGTTGAAAATTTGCCATTAATTCTCAAAACGCATATACGGTCACTGATCGGCCTCCATCTAATGACACGCTTCAAATATTTTCCTATGAGCACGAAACCGACTCCCGTTTCTGCCTCCACTCCGCCACTGTAGTATTGCCCGGAATACGCGTTCTCCCGTTTTCGGCCACCTCACCTCCTGTGTGGCAGCAACCACATTTACCTTCTGCAGCTCTCTAGCCAGGATACCTACACGTGCCGGTTCGAGTAGAGTCCTTATATTCCAACTACCGAAATTCTAATAGTCGTTGTTCTTTTTCGTTCACCTAGGTCAATGCCGATTATTCCGTTCCTTATTTATATTTAGATTGCTCGTAGTACTATATATTCGGTATGCTGCCTTACTAGGGCTGCGATACCTAGTCTCACGACGGGGTTGCCGTCTTAGATATAGCTGGCGAGGCACTGCGTTTCTTGATTCAGCCGCCCGTTCCGAGTCAGACTCTGTTGTACGTCGCCCTTAACATGGGGATATAGCCGCGAACGATCCTCCTTGCCAGTCAGCATACGACCATAGTTTCCATAACGTGGAAGCAGGTGTGTGACCTGAGGCTGAAGCTGTATATTGTATCACTGGAGATACCAAGGCCAGGGCAACTATAGGGTTCCTAATATAAGACCATCAACATGCGCTGATCACGTCAAGGTCTAGTTATTAACACGAATCTACGAAAAACGTTAATCGGAGTAGCCACACCGTTGCAAGTCGCGATTTTTTCTCGCATCTTTACGAAAGCGAGGTGAACCTCGTCATCCGTGACCATCCGTGACCATCCGTACCATCTGTGACAGGATTCCGGTACTTCATGACGATAATCGACGACTACTCGAGATACTGCACGCTGTTTCTGCTGAAAGGAAGCAGCTGAAAAGATTCACAAATATATCGAGTCGGCCAAAACGCAGTTCGGTTGTAAACCAATAGTGGTACGCGCCTATCAATCAGAAGAGTACAGCAGTTAAAGGCTACGATTGTTCTACCGTCGAGGGGTATAGAGGTGCAACACACGGCGGCCCACAGTCCGCAGCAAAACAGAGTAGCAGAGCGAACTGTCAGATGGTCGCAAACCTGACGTTGTACTACATCCTAGGAGTAAGCGTTCGTTGGATATTTTCGGGATCGCAAGGCGTATCTGGTGTACTGGATAAAACCTTCCGAGAAACCTACGTTAGCAGAGACGCCACGTTTGTCGAGAGTAAACTAAATAAACCTATCAAAAGCGTTCAGAAAGAGAACACGGCTGAATTCCACTCCAACCTGAATCCCACAATAACAAAGACACCCGATGATGAAAACGGCGATGAAGAATTGTAAAGTCGGAGAAGACTGAGATAGTAGTTTTTTCTAGGAAGCATGAACCTGCTCAGCTTCAAACACAATTAATGGGTAAAACGATTTCTCAGGTTTTGGTACACAAATATCTTGGTGTCTGGTTCGACTCTAAAGGCACCTGGGGTTGTCACGTGAGGTATCTGATGAAAAAATGTCAACAAAGAGTGAATTTTCTTCGTACAATAACCGGACAATGGTGGGGAGCCCATCCAGGAGACCTTATAAGGCTTTACCAAACAACGATATTGTCTGTTATTGAATACGGGTGTTTCTGCTTCCGCTCCGCAGCAAACACACATTTGATCAAACTGGAGCGAATACAATATCGTTGTTTGCGTATCGCCTTAGGTTGCATGCAGTCGACCCATACGATGAGTTTGGAGGTTTTAGCTGGAGTACTACCATTGAAAAACCGCTTCTGGAGCCTGTCTTCTCGTATTCTAATCAAATGTGAGGTCTTGAACCGTCCCGTGATTGAAAATTTTGAAAGGTTAATCGAACTTCATTCTCAAACCCGTTTTATGACATTGTATTTCAATCACATGTCCCAAAATATTAACCCTTCTTCGAATATTCCAAATCGTGTCGACTTATCAAATACTTCTGATTCTACTGTGTTTTTCGATACATCCATGATAGAAGAAACTCGTGGAATCCCGGATCATTTACGCGTGCAGCAGATCCCTAAAATTTTTTCCAATAAATATCGAAACATCAACTGCGACAATATGTACTACACTGACGGATCACTTCTTGATGGGTCCACTGGCTTCGGTATCTTCAATAACAATTTAACCGTCTCCCATAAGCTCGATAATCCTGCTTCTGTTTACGTCGCAGAATTAGCTGCAATTCAGTACACCCTAGGGATTATCGAAAAAATGCCCACGGACCATTATTTCATCTTTACGGACAGTCTCAGTTCCATTGAGGCTCTCCGATCGATGAAAGATGTTAAGCACTCTCCGTATTTCCTGGGGAAAATACGGGAACATCTGAGTGCTTTATCCGAAAAATCTACTCAGATTACCTTAGCGTGGGTCCCTTCTCACTGCTCGATACCGGGTAATGAGAAAGCGGACTCTTTGGCTAAGGTGGGCGCAACAAACGGTGATATTTATGAAAGACCAATTGCCTTTAATGAATTTTTCGCACTTGTACGTCAGAATACGATCATCAGTTGGCAAAATGCTTGGACCAGAGGGGAATTGGGAAGGTGGTTACATTCCATAGTCCCCAAAGTATCGACGAACTCGTGGTTCAAGGGGTTGGATGTAGGTCGGGATTTCATTTGCGTGATGTCCCGGCTTATGTCCAATCACTATAGATTTGACGCGCTCCTCCGTCGTGTTGGGCTCGGGGAAAGTGGTATCTGTGCCTGTGGTGAAGGTTATCACGACATAGAGCATGTGGTTTGGTCATGCCCTGTACACCGTGACGCCAGGTCTAAATTAATAGCTTCCCTGCAGGCCGAGGGTAGACAGCCGGCTGTTCCTGTTCGTGATGTCTTGGCGAGCCGTGACCTATCCTACATGTCCCTTATATACGTTTTCCTGAAATCCATCCACGCCCCAGTCTAGTCCCGTTCCCCTCCGTCTACACCCAACAAAACGACAAGAACACGTTCGAACCTTAAGCACAAAACCAGCAACCAGACCCCGCACAATAGAACCAGGACCCAAGGACTACGAGCCTCTGTCCCAACTCACGACATCGTGGCTCAGCAGAACGAATCCATACATGCCATTCGACGATTATCAGACGACCATTGAACAACAAAACACTGATTGGAAATCCCATGCTAGTTTTAAGTTAGACTTAATTTCAGCTCGTAGTCGGCAGCGAGGATAAAAAATTTGCTTTAGTTTTTAAGTCATCAGATATAATTGGCGCCGTTAAACATTAAATTGTATTTGTGCCGTGTCAAATAAATGTTATGTGAAGAAAAAAAAAAAAATTGTAAAGTCGACATGACAGCAAAGACGAGCGATCAAGTCGAGAAGACAATGGCCAAACCCAGTCCTCGGGAGCTTAGCAAACGCGATGAAGGAAGAAGTGCAGTCGCTGCGGGACAGCCAAACGTGGGAGCTAGTGTCTTTTTCATCTGGAAAGAATGCAAGTGGACCTTCAAGAAAAAGCAAGACGAAAACAAGGCCAGATGGTCGGAAAAGCTTTACGTAAAATTACGAGACGGTCTACGACCAAGTTTTCACTCTTGTTACTCATCGATCCAAGCTTCGGGAGTGGTCGGGAAAATATGCTAGTGCAACACAGGGACATAAAAATCGCTTACTTCTACGCTGAGTTTGTGCTGCGACCGGCAACTGACTGATGAATAAAGTTTGCCACCTGAAACGCAGCATCTATGGGCCGAAATTAACGACTTGGAGCAAGAAAATAGACAGCACATTCAAGAAGATGGGGTTCAAGTCTGCCGAAACGAACCCTTGTCCGTACGTGAGGATGCTTAATGATGAGTAATAACGTGGCAACAAACGACACATAAGAAAGATTCGCGAAGTGGAAGGTGTTGGCGAAATAATTTAAATTCTGAACCCCGGGAGAGCTGCGACTGTTCCTTGGAATCAGAATTGAAAAGCAAGACGGTTACTATGATTAAACAGACCGGATACATCGATAAGATCGTGGGGTGGTTCGGACACGAAATTGTCTGAGATTCCCATCGATCTTGCCTACGTCAAGCAACAGGAGGAGGAAGAATTGCTTCCCAAAGAATCGTATCGAAGCTTTGTGGGTAGTTTGCTGTACGTTGAGTTGGCCAGATATCTGCTTTAGCACATCACTGCTGGGGAGAAAAGTATCCAAACCAACAAGCCGTAACCGGGCAGAGGCAAAATGAGTGTTAAGGTACCTGAAGGCAATCAAAGAGTTTTCACTACAACTAGGCTCCGAAGACAAGACTATGCAATGCTTTGTGGAAGCAGATTGGGCTGGAGAAGGTCGTCAAACCTGCCTCACTCTCTGTTCGAAAAAAGCCGAGCTCGTAGCGCTGGTACAAGGCCTGGCATGCTGCTATGAAAAACTCTGGCAGGACATCAAAAAGTAAACAGTCTATCCAACCGTCATTTACAAGGACAACGTGTACCAAGATAATGGAATCCTAACGTTTGAAAAGCAGGTCCAAGCACATCGATACAAAACATGCGTTCACCAGAGATCTTCGTCAACAACGGATTATTGACCTGCAATATTTACCAATCACCGAGATAGTAGTCTATCGGATAACCAAACCTTTAGAGCAGGTTAAGCTGGAGAAACATCGATTGCGATCGGTGTCCGAAGAGCTCTGGGAGGAAGAGTGTTTTATGTAAATCTCCCACAAGTCCTGTAGGTAACGCATTGCTGTTACACTGCTGTCGAAGTCATCACACAGAAGATAAGTGCGTCGTTTAGGAAAGGTCGTTAGCTTGTAGGTTTTGTATCCGCTCAAGTGGAAACTGCGTATTCAAGGATGCTAGGACCAATGATCAGGATATTTTCCCAGTGTGTACACATTTGTAAAATGTGGTTACAATCATCGGAAAAAGAAACAAACACCGCAAACACTGAACGATGAATATTCCTCCCAATCGCGATGGGTAGTTGCATTGAGATGAAAGCTGAGCTTTCGAACTGCAGATTCTGTTTCATACCGGCTTCATCCAAAACTTACAGCTCCGACTGAACTAACGAGAAGTCGGTCCACACCTTCAGGGTCTGTGATGTGATAAGCAAGAAAGACATCTGTACCCTGTTCAGACGATTTTTAAAGGCCTTTACTCGTCTCTCGTTCGACATAAAGAGAAGAACGTAGGTCGATCCGTGAAATCGAAAGTACCACGGAGCACAAGCGGAACAGGGTGTAGTGATTTGGGAGTATAATTATCTATTCTAGAAAATTTACAAAAGTACAACAAATAAGAGAAAAGAAAACAGAACTACAAAATTACAAAACAAATTATCATAATATTATTGTTTTCTCTAGGAAAATTGGGTTCATCTTATAGCGTGTTTTTACCCTAAGTCCTCATTTTATCACGATCGAACTGGTAGTTCTCATGTTCTGATTTGTCAATAGTAAAATAATCATTTCCTAAATTTCTCTTTCGGAAATATGTACAAATTAATTCAAATTTTACAGTTTCATGACAAAATCTATTAATAACTTTCACATAGAACAAGTTATTTTGTTTAAAAAATCATTCCAAAGCAACAGTGTCATCAGCCTCGCAACAATTTGATCATACCGAACAACCCATCGCCATTGTCAGTCCTGTTGGCAGTTGCTGTCATATCGATACTGATATGTGTGCTAAGTAGGATCAGCACACACAAACCCAGCCGCTCCCCAACAACAATAATAATAATAGTTATCGTGGCTCTTCGAAAAAAAAAAATGGTAGCAAACGACAGCCACAGGCAGAGGGTCGTAGTCGTTCCATTGCACCTCAATCGCCGTTGGGAATATCGCATATGTGTAGCTTTCACCACCCTCACCACCCAACCCAACAGCAGGGCTTTTCCAGAAGCCACAAGCGCACTATGAGCTAGTAGACCCATTCGTCATTATTATTTTGCGGCCAGGCTTGGCCCCTGCTGTGTGTGCCTCTGCCTGCTATTAACATTAACTCCGGCTGCGACACGAAACCTGAAACGGAGTGCCTGCTACTCACAGCACAACAGTACGGAGTCGAACAGACAGCAAACAGCATACAGTATACGGTGCAGACAGACAGCAAGACGACCGCGAGGAGAGGCAGTCGCAGTTAGAACTTTGTCCGGTTGAGTCGTAATTCCGGGAGGTGCCCGTAGTTTGGGTTCGGTTATCGATTTGATTAAATTATTGGCTGAGCGAGGAACTTGGAATTGTTGTGGGAAAACGAGCTATAATAAATTTAATTTCGATTGATCGCATTGGTTTGGTATTGTGAAGCAATGAAATGAATTGAAACGCGATCGGAACGATCGGGCAGTTTTTTTCCCGTCTCTCTCCCCTTTCTGTTTTCATCACATCGTATCGCAGGTGATCGCGTGTTCCGGGACAGGTTGTTGAGTGCTTGTTTTGTGCTGTGTATGTTTTGATTGATTGAGGTTTGCGCTACCGGTTTGGTGACGACGATGCGAGAATTATAGACTTGCTGTTACGAGCTGATGCTGATTATAGTTGGTGTGTTTAAAAAAAATCATACTGTAAGTGCAGTGCAGTACAAATACTAACTAGTGAAACACGTAAAGTAGCGAACGAACTGCGGAAAGGGGAGAGGTACTCGAAGCGACAGGTCCTGCTCCAGAGGATTATGGTATTGGCTGCAACATGGGTAGGCATTGAATTTCATCCACTTCTGCTTCGCCATCGTCGGATTGGCACTTTGCCTGAAGGGCCGGATTTCTGTAGCAGATTTTAAAGTACCATAGCAAACCAAAAATAGTAGTTTCGCTTCCGGTTCCACTAGCAGTAGATTTTGATCCCCAAAAGATATTTGTTGCTTCGTCTAGACAGCGTGGAGTGTGGTTGGTTCTGGGAGGAAAATGGGGAGAGTTTTTCTATTCCAACTTCCACCTGTCGCTGCTTACATGAGTTCGGTTCGTAAGTCGCTATAAATATAATATGTAGGCCCGAGCACAGCACAGGGCGGTAATAAAACAAAGACTTATTTTAGACTGGAATGGAATGGGACTAATAAGGTTAGACATAATTACAGCTGTTCACGCTGCATGTGTGATGCGTTCAGAAGAGTGCTTCTTGGGAAATGAATTAATTTGCCTGCCAGTGGGTGGTGTAATTCATACTGGAGGGAAGCGCTTCGCATGCTCGAGGTGATCTAGATTGGCTCCGTTAGTTGTCACGGTGGTTTATAATACTAAATTAGTTTTCGAAACATTTCGACTGGACTGATCACTCTCAGGGTAGCTAATAAACTTCAATCCCATTTCTTGGTGTAACAAGTTCTGGATCTAGAAAATAAATCGATTTAATTGGCAACACTGCTGCACAGTCAAACAAACTAACAAAGCATTTTCAGTACGAAATACACAACAATACAATTTATCTCCGACTATTATTTATATTTCCTTCGGAAAAATTGTTTTTCATCTTAATATTCGGTAGTTTTTTCCTAACATTGTTTCAGGAGAAGTTGAGCCAGTTTTATGTGGAAAATCTGTATTGCCATCAGAATGTTTTTACATAACTTTAATTTTCGGACTTGACAAAACAATGGCTTGGTTTGGTAACTAAAAATTGCTCTCCCGTAAAATAAACATGAGTAAAATATGTAAAGGAAACTCGTTGATACGTAGATTTAATAATGAAATTAAAAATGAGGTTTTTTAATCGTTTTGGAATCCTGAGTAAATTTCTATTTGAAAATAATTTTAAAATACTCCTGAAACACTCTAGTAAACTACGAGAAATGTTTAAGAACCCTTTTGAAACCATTTAGGACATTTTAGAATCATTTTACAAAAAAAAAAGCAAAAAATAAAATAATATACGAATAAACCCAGGATCATTTCTAAATCATTTAAGAATCTGGCAATAGGACACCGCCGTATTCTGCTTATCACACCAGTGAGCGCAACTTTTTGTGTATTGCCATCTATTAAATAATTGCAGAAACTATCGATTTTTCCATTCACATCAGAATAAGATGTCGTTACTTGGCTACTAGTATTAAAGCGGTTCATCGTCGTATGGAAATGTTAATACTTGATAGGCTGTTCACATACTGGCGCATTCTGCGTTGCGGAGACGATTCGCCTTGCCGTGGGTTAATGTACAGCGCTGAGTAGAGCTGTACATTAACCCACGGCAAGGCGAACCGTCTCCGCAACGCAGGACGCGTCAGTATGTAAACGGCCATAGCAAAGAGCCAGAATAAAATTTTACTGATTCCATTTGAGTCCTCAAAAATCCTAAACTTATCGGAAGTCAATTACTTTTGACTCCGCTTGGCGTAATGCATATTAAATTTGTATGAAGATTTGTATAAGATAACCTACTTTTTGCAACCTTTAACCAACCCCACCTTAATGAGTATTGTGCGCACCCGCTTTCAACCACACAGCTCTTGAGCTTTTCTCATATATAGATTGCATTTAGTGAAAGTAAGTTCTAGAAAGTTAGAATAAAATGTATAGAAGGCATTTGATAGCTGTTTTCTTAGTCAATGAGCAAAATACTCGTAGAAGTCTCGATTTTACTACCGCTTAAAAAGCGCCATTTCTTGCCATTGAACATTTTTCAGGTGTCCCTTTCATGTCCGTTAAGAATCATTTGGAAAATGTTCTAGAATTTGTTGACAATTTAAAATTGTTTACAAAACATTGACATTAACTGTTTCTATATCAATTGATACTAGTTTCAGAATCAATTTTGAATTATTTTGGAATGGCTGTAGAATCATTTCAAAATTATTTCTAGAATCATTCTTAGTCCGTCAGAACGAATTTAGAATGATTTCATAATCATCAAAATTACTTTCCGAATAAATTTCATGGTTTTTGTTTAGTAAGCGGGAAATGTAATTTTGCGAGTAGGTATGCCGAAAAATGAACGCAAACCGAAGGTGTGTCTTGAAGGTGGACTCGAACCCGCGTTCTCTAATATCTCCGGCATGGAGTTTTAGTCAAAAAAAAAAAAAAAAAAAAAAAAAACTATTGGGAAAGTAATTACCTTTAGGACGACTATCGTATCACTTTTTACTATTGTGTTATTTTTTTGCCCTTTCCTCTTGAATTGAGGTTATTTTCGTTTATAGTCTCAACTGTCTTTCAAATGAAATTTACTTTTTTCAGACGAAATTTAGAACTTGTTTTTGTTAAGAAAATGTTTGAACCGATCCGTGGAAAATTTATAATTCCTGTCATTTTCGATTTTCCGAAGAGTTTTTGGAAATTTTTAAATTTTCATGATTTTTGTTTCTAACGTTTTTCGTCACTTCTATTACTTTCAAGATTACTTTTTTCGATTTTTTCCTTGATTTCGAGAATGTTTTCAGCATTAACCTTTTATTTTTTGCGATTAATTTGGGAGCGTCTTAAAAACAAATTGAAAATATTTTGTAACTCATGCAAAAGTTTTCGGTCTTTCCAGCTTCTTTAAAAACATTCATCCATATTGAATTTTTTTTGTTTTTGGTCTAACGTCAATTTTTTGAACGGTTTGCAACTTTCTAGAAATCAATTTTTAGTTTGACCTTTTTTTCAAATCAAACTATTTATTTCAATATCATTCCAGATTGCTTGGACTTCGTTTGGTCGTTCTCAAGACATTTGAAAAAACAAAAAGTTCATATCATTTTAAAATCTTTTCGTGTAAAATCGATTCGGGATGAGTTGAAAAAAATTAGGATATATTTGGTATAACTTTAGAATTATATTATAATAAATTCGGAATAATTTTATAGAATTTTCTTTATTTCATTATAATTTTGGAATCAATTTTAAACCATTCACAAAACATTTTTGGAAAGTTTCATCAAATCAATTCCGGGACATTCCAAAAGATTTCCATATTTAATTTATAAGTAAAGAATTTGATGATCCTGGTACCATCAGAACCCTATATTGACCACTGGTACGCTCCATTTTGGAGTCTGCCTGTGCCGTGTGGGACCCATATTACGAGTTTTGGGCTCAACGCATCCGAAAGATTTGCCGCACCCTACCTTGGAGAAACCCTGACATGCTTCCACCCTATGAGGATCTCTGTGCGCTGGTTGGTATAGCACCTTTAGAACGGCGACGGAAAGACATCATCATCAAAACTGCACATAAAATCCTTACTGGCATCTATGATTGCCCCAACATCCTGTCGTTACTTCAACTGCACTGCCCCTCTCGTCCTCAGCGACATCCACGACTCCTCCATTCGTCATCTCGCATAGGAGTACAATTTAAATGGACATAATTATAATTTTTAGCCCTTGACTACTGTTTGTTTGTTCGACTATTGTATAGAAAAATATTGTCATATGTTTGTTATCTTCCTGTTATCAAGATGCTGGGTTTTTATGCCGCTTTGAAAACCGCTACTGCTTTTTCAAAGCGGCTTTTCCCAGCCACCAATTCATTAAGACCATGTGTCGGATGAATTTTTAGAAAATAAATAAAATAAAAATAAAAAATTAAAATAGTTTTGTGAAATGCAAATTACAAGAAGTTAATTACACCATAATCGTTATTATTCAATCTTGGAAAAAAGTTATTTAAACAGCTGAGATTTCCCTAAAAAAATCTTTTTGTAGCTATAAATGTCAAACAATGATTGATATGATTACAGCGCAAAGTTGTAGATAGTAGTTTTGTCCGTCGAAAAACAAAATATTACATAAGCTGCAAAAAACAAAACTGAAAATAACGCAAAAAAGCAGTAATCTCAAAATGCCTTTCTCTAGAAAATTTTTACGAGTTTTCAAGACTACTGTAAAATGATAGCTGAACATTGATGGTTATTTGTACTTGAAGGAATAAAAGCTGGAAGAAATTGAATTTTGTAAGATTCTCTTTCAAATTTGCATTACAGTTGATCTGTTTGAAGGATTAACTTATAATCCTTTTAAAAATAACGATCAAAATTTAGCTCCGGTAATAAATTTTATCTTCAATAAACATTCAGCTCTGAAGATACTCCCAAAGTTAGATTTATGTCGGCACAAAGAACTTTGTTTGATCGGTATATTGTCTTCAGAAAATTTGCAGAGGATAATTTTGTCCTTCCAAAGAAATATACACGAGAAATAATTGAGAAAATTATTTTTATCAGAAATTCGAACAGTTACACTGGTCAACACAGGTTTTACCCTAGAGCTCAAACTGGATAAATATTGAAGATTGAACTTTGCAACCATTACTGTGAATGTTGATGCTTAAGGGCAGCTCAGAAGTGTTTCAAAAGGCCGCAGAGTACTCACTCGCGGGATTCGGTGCCTACAGGAAAACTTCATATGAATTTTTAAAGACTTTACGCACTTTCGATTTTGCTAGGGGCACCAAAATTCACAGGAACAGTTAAAAAGCTATAGCTTTTTTCAGTTGCTGGT
Organism: Wyeomyia smithii; assembly: GCF_029784165.1. Taxonomy (NCBI): domain Eukaryota; kingdom Metazoa; phylum Arthropoda; class Insecta; order Diptera; family Culicidae; genus Wyeomyia; species Wyeomyia smithii. The sequence goes on along the minus strand of NC_073694.1, from coordinate 29,187,880 downwards.
TTTTTTTCACTTTTGTCGACCTGTCAGTCATAGAATTTAACTAGTCAAATAAAAAAAAAAGATGAGCAAAGAGCAACTCCAAGCAAAAGCTATATATTGCTTGGAGTTGCTCTTTGCTCATTTTTGATTTTTTTTCTGAATATCTTTTGAATTGTTTTGGAACTATTTGGAATTAATTTTGAGTGGTGTCCGAATTACACGAATTTTTAAATCATATCCAAATGTTTTTAAAATCAAGGGTCTTCATTTTAAATTTTAAATTTTGGTGCAACGTAAGAACTAACGAATATATACTGTTTAACATATACAAGGGTCTTCAGTGAAAAAATATTTTAGAATATATAAGAACCATTTGTTAGAACCGTTTCAAGAAACAGTTTGAAATCATGTTAAAAACATATTGGTATCATTTTAGGATCAGTTTATTGTTTAATTAGATTCTTTCAGATTTAACAATATAATCAGACAGGAATCAGATCAAAATCCTTCTAAAATCATTGAAGATTTATAATATAATCACTTTAGAACTGTTTCAGATTCATCTCAGAATAATTTTCATGAAATAATTCCCACGAGGAACCATTATGGAATCATTCTGGAGTCGATTTTGAACCATGTTATGATCATTTCAATACATTTTTGAATACTTTCTGAGGTTTTAACAAAACGTTTCAGAATTCAGAACATTACAAACATGTCAACGGCTTTCTCAGCTTTGGCTCTAAGTTTTGAAAATTCTTGATATATTTAGGTCACCATGCAAAAATCCCATCTTTTTTTAAATTTGGGACATTTTTAGTCAAAACCCCCAGTTTTCTTTTAGTTATGGATACAAACGAAAAATATCTATAAATAAACTTTCTGGAAAAAAAAAATGTCACAGAATACAAAAAAAATATCTATTTTATGCGGCAGTATTGCAGCACATGTTTTTTTTTGCATTTGAAAATTAAAAATGTTTTCACGGCAAATGATTTTGATATACAAATTTCAATTTGATGATTCCATCGTATTATGGAGAAAATTTCACATTAGAATATTTATCATTCCGAGGTAATATGTATTAGCAAAACTCGAGTTACAGCGATTTGAATGAAAAATGCCACTTTTTCTCTGGTTTTAAGCAATCTACTTTTCTAAGTTATAAGTTTTATATTTCTAGGTTTTCCTTGTGAATCGATATTCTAAAGTTTGACTTTTATTAAAAATTGATTGAAAAATTAAAAAAATAACATATTTGAGCAGCAGTGTTTTCAGATATTTTATTTAAAATACTTAATTGTGTATTTCGACAAATGGGTATTCTTTGATTTTAAATTTGGCCATTTTGTCGTGTTTCTGGGAAAATTTCACTCGAAAAACACTAATCACTCAGAAGAAGCACACTAAAGTCGCTTTTTACGCGAGGATACGTGCCGCGTAAAAAACCGCTTAAATTCTGGAATCAGCGTAAAAAAACAGCGTTAATTCTGCATTCCGAGTGAAGGGAAACCAAAATCCGCGCAAAAAAATACCGCGTAAATTCCGGAATCCGCGTAAAAAACGCGTAAAAAGTGGTTATAGTGTATAAGCAAAACTAGAATTACACCATTTTTTCCAAGAAATGAAGTCACATATCCTCCGGTTTAAAACACTCTACTTTTTTTAGTTTTTTTCTATTTCCGAATATTTTATATTATTAGACATAAAGATTATTTAAAAAAAATAGTCAAGAAAACCAATAAAAAAGCGGCAGTGTTGCCAGATATAACATTTTTTTATCCAATGGAAATCTAAATTACGGTTTTTGGCAAACGAGTATACTTTTATTTGAAATTCAAAAATTTCATCGTGTTTCTGAGCATGTTTCACACGAAAAACATTTATCATTAAAAAATATCATGAGCAAAACTCGAGTTACATCGTTTTTAGAATTAGATAGTGGGAAAAACGTTCGAATTTGCTTCAGGAATCCTACTGTGGCCGTGACTTCAGTTATGTGCTCCGTAAATCTTAATTTGTTGGCGACAAGGACTACGAATTTTTTTACAGTGGTCGTACGTATCAAACTCGATGACGCTATTTTGTACTCGAAGGCAATCTGTGCACCCAAACGGCTGAAAGAAATCACGCAGCATTTGTTCACATTGGCTTCCAATCCATTTGAGCCAAACCATTCCAGAAGTATGCTATTATCCATTTGAAGCGCACATCAGTTCACCTCCGTTGTTATTTCACGGTGAAATTGAGGGTACAGAAATCGTTCAAAAACAGTATGAACAACAAAGGGCCCCGAATACTCTCTTGAGGTACTCCTGAAAGAATCTTAAAAGGTATAGAAACAAACTCCCCAGGCTAGCGTGCGATATTGTTATCAAGAGTTTTCGACGTAAAATAGTAATATGCGCTAGAAAAAGGTCCCAGAGAGCGGAAAGTGGTCAATTCGGCACCAAAGTTGGGATATTTTCATAGCATAATTCAATAAATCCTCAAACATTGAATTAAATCTGAGGAGATCGTTGTCATAAGCGTACATTTAGAATCATTGAAGAGCCACGTTAAGTAGGTTCATTTTAAGATCGTCTTAGAATCGTTTCAGAATCATTTAAGAGTTGTTTTTTTATTTACTTTAATTGCATGTTTAAGTTGTTTAAGTATTATTTTTGAACCATACTTAATGTATTTTAAAACTTTTCTTTTTACAGTTTTCAATCAGCGGAGCAGTTAATTTGGTTTTAAAACAATATTAGGGGCAGTTAAAATAAAATTATTTGAAACCATTTTCGAATATTTCTACAATTTATTCAGAAATACTTGAGAATGTTTACCTTTTTGATGAAATAAAATCATGATTTATTTTTAAATTATTTGGAGCTTTTTCTGACGTAGAACTACGTCCCCAAGCAAACTTGTAAGGGAGGGGGCAAAATAAAAAAGCAGAAAATCATATATACTTTGTCCAATTTCAGATTTATCGAGTGATCAGTTTTCAACGGATTTCCTTCATTTTGCTGCAAAAGGATATCACGCCAAGTCGAATGAATGTTGGCAGCGCCCTCTCAAACAAATAAACAATTTTGCATACAAATTTTTCCAAAAATTTGTCTGGACAAACATTTGAATAGAGCTTTAATTTTTTTTATATAATCTGATAGTTGAGAAAGACTTTTCTGGCATTCTTGCGATATTTTGCTAACAAAAACACGTAGTGGCATACTTAAATAAAAGTAGACTTTACTGCATAATTCACCTGTTTTTTCGAACAACAGAAAAACTAACACATTTTATATAACATCTTTTCCTATAATTGAGGATGTACATTTCTGATTGACGGTTAAATTGTAATCATTTCACCAGTGGAAACTATATCATAATTTTTTGAGTATACTCGGTTCAAACGTGGACTTAGGTTTCGAAGGGTTCAATTTTCAAAAATCTATCCAGTCAGTCTTGAAAAAATCATACAAAATTTCCCCCTTGAAAACAAACAGACGTAACGCAAAGTGATAATGCATTTCCTTTCCTATACCAATCTTTTACGCTTATTCGAACGTAACTGCTTTTTAATTGTCTCCGATGTGGATCTGATTTTATTTTTTTTTTTGTGCTGTCATCAACAAAACCTTCGTCGTCGTTAATCTATCAACCACTCAGCAGGGAAGGTTGTTCCCTGATTATTCACAAACTGTCAGGGTGAGGGGTGGAATCAACACTGCATCATCATTGCGTCATCGAGTCAAATTTCGCTTCAATATTAATAAAAATTTTAAGAATACAGTACTGTTATTGCGACCGGATTATACAACCATTCAAAGATGTTATGGATCAACAGCTTAATGGGTTAAAGCTGGCTAGCAAATCGTAAACTGGGTATCCCAACCCAACTAAAGGCGGCCCACGGCGTTTGGTGGCAGTTTCCACATTGTCGCAGCTGGAATTATTATGCTGCTAGCTAACTTCCGGCTGCAGTAGAAGGACACTCAAGCTAACGTTAATTCATTATGGACCGGGGAAAAGCCACGAACCAAAGGCGATGTGTTGTTGCCTCATTAGCTAAGAAGTTATTCTACTTGTAATTTTACTCTTTTTGTTTCTTTTTGAAATGCCAAAATAAAAAGTCAAACTTAGAGGAATGCAAAACAGCATTACGTAATATTCGAACAGTCCCTTGTAAGAGAGGTAACTGTGACTCGGCGTTGGTAGCGTTTCTACGTTTCCACTCAGAAAAGTGGACCATTGTATGCCCCATGGGTGTGTGGCACAATGAATCGCATTCTAAAGGTGCAGCGGTAGAAAGTTTATTTCTTGATATGCACCATAATGGATGACACTAGAAATGGGTTACACATAAGTAGATAAATCATTCTGCCCTACCGCCAGCAGGAAAAGGGTTTCTTTTTAAAACTGAGTACAAAAATGACATAATAGGCCACATTTAGAACCCATTAATACAAAAGGAAGAGGAAGAGAGGTGTCCTGCAGACAAGGGAACCTATTCTGAATAATTAAATTTCCTGACAGTTAACCACCGCAAGCAAAACACTGGAGTTATTATCGAAAAATGATCGGAAAGATCCCTGTAAAAACATGTTCTGAATTATCTACCAGCGGATCACCTTCACCGATTCCAAACTAATCAGAAGCAGAAACCAATTAAAAGCAGCACGACCGTGAAACCACGACACCGCCAACCAACGCAAATAGTTAATTTTCAACAATTCCATTCTGCATGTGGGCTATGAAGTCATCTCTCGTGGTTCGATCGCTAGTCGCGGCTCGCTAATTTTTCTCAGCTCACGATCAAAACCGATTCGATTTGCTTTTGGTGGCGGCAATGACGACGACGACGGCGACAGTAATTGTCGTAAATAATCGCGTTTCTGTATCAACAAATAAATTCGGTCTATAACTGCTTGCTGTAAACAAAGCGAACGATTATTACACACCAAATTTTTGTTTTCGGCAATCTCTTCGCTTTTTTTGTTGTATATAAATCAAATCGCTTGACGGATGTTCAAACTTTCGCTGCTGCATCGCAGAGGGGAAACAACAGACTAGACCACCGTGAAAAATTCACTCGCCATCACGCGGTCCGGCGTCCGGCAGTAAGCGTTTAGCAAGAATAATTACGACGATGATGATGGCTCTGTTCTCATCTCTCTCCACCTCTCGTCCCAAATTCGGTCGGTACCGGTTTACGGCTGTGTCCCCAGTTCCAAAAGCCGCCGACGGCGGCAGTATGGAGTTGGATTACCATAAAAATGTCGTCGCGCTTGGCTGATACTCCAACGCGCGCGCACGAATCTGGCTAAAGTAATCTTTATAGCTTTCGTGTCATTTTGATCGCGGATTATTATGACTTTCCGTTGATGAATAAAAGTTCCCGTTTGAATGGGGTGAGAGTAGAGCATAAAACCTATTATTAAAAAACAAAAAAACAAGAGTAGAATGCAGAAATTAATCCATCAAAAAGGGACCGGGTACGGGTTTGATTTGGTAAAGTTTTGGATAGCGATAATAACGGTTTGTTATCGTTAAAAGCTATAGGCCAAAAATTGTATTGTATGCAGAGCATTCGACATGGATATAAAGTATAGGTATGTCGTGTCCAGTGGATAGCTATTGTATGTCTGTAGAATTGTTGTTATTCATTCTTTATCGTTATCTGCTTTTGTATTTATGAACGGTTCCGAGACGAAATTACGAAAATATTTTCCTGTCATCTCCGGTTTTGCTGAACTTTGCAAAATTGTTACCAAACACTTTGTAAACGATATCATTTTATAATAACAGTTTTCTGTATGAAAACATGACTACGTTGCTAACATGGCGAAGAATGGTTTTCTAATAGGGCTAATACGACGAAAAAGGAATCTTGAATGAAATACAAATTATTCAAGACGGTTCCATTTTAATAAAATGATTTTAATGTGATCCCAAATTATTTTTTCAAAAAGGTAAAATAGATTTTCCAAATAATTTTAAAATATTTGCTGAATGATTCCAAGATGATTTTAGACTGCAGCTCAGTAGGTGAAAGAACGACATTAAAAAAAATCCTATAGTCCTACACTGAAGTCATTTTGAGGCGTGGGACATGTGACGCGTAAATTCTATTAATAAAAAGTTGTTCATGTTGTCTGCTATATTCTCTCGAAAAAAAAAAAATTAGTCAAATTTTATCTACCTGCGAATCAAGATGATAAAATGGAAAACAATCAAAAGATTACGTGAAATCCAATGAATATTCGATAATTCATTTTGGAACTTTAACCACAACTTTGAATAACGAATTTAAAAACCAAAAAGTCGTTAAAAGCATCCCTACCACGACAGCACTTACTTTGTGGGAACTCCGCGAAGCTTTCGAGATCCGCATGAGAACCAAGTAAATTACAAGATAAAATGCGAATCCCGTATCGAAAGCACCCTCAAAATAATTGAGCCAACAGCGACACTGGAGTAGCACAAAAATATATACAAAATGTATGATTCTAGACTGGTTTCAAAATAATTTAAAAATATTTTCGTTAGGATTTCTAAGTGACAAAAAAATGTTAAATTTATTTCGAGATTCTAACATTAATTAATGAAAAAAGATTCTGAGATTATCAGAAAAAGATTTGTAAAGGTTCTAAAGTGATTGTGAATTGATTTAAAAGGGTCCTATTAAATTTTTCTATTTTATTCTAGAATGATTTTAGATTGTTTCTAAACTAGCTCTTACAAAATTCCAAAAGGTAATGAAAACGATTCTTAACTGGACCAAAAACAGTTGTAAAATTATTAAAAATATAATTTAAAAATATATTTGAAACATAGTTCTAAGACGACTCTATGATTGTAGAATGATTCAAAAATACCTTCATTGCGGTTCGTAAATGAATAGAAAAGTGTTCTGAAGAGGTTAACAAATGATTTTATAATGTTTCAAAAATGGTTCGAGAATAATTCAAATACAAACCAAAATGATTCCAAAAAAAATTGAAAAGAGTTAAAATAGTTTTAAATTTTACTAGGTTTTACACAAATGAATTTATATATAATTCTCAAGATGTTTTGAAACAAATTCAAAAGAATTCTTAAACGATTCTAAAAGAATTTTAAATTTAATCCCAAATAATTCTAGAATGATTCAAAATTGATTCCCATATTATGATTTTCGATGGATTCAAAAATTATTTCGAAATGATTCTAAAATGATTTCAATGTAGTTAGCTCCAGAAGAATTGAGAAATTATCCAGCTCTCCACGCACCATAATGGCGGTCGCTAAAATATGTGTTTGTAATATATGAGCCTCTTTGCTTACGTCAGTTTTGGGATTTCTGAAGAATAAGCAACACAAATGTTGCCAGATATAGTTTTCTTCTGATAAAATACTCAGAAGGGATAAAATACTCAGAGGGGTGTGCGATATTGCAGATCAAATCTGATCCATGAAGCTTGTTGATCCATGACGTTTGATGGACTACCTGCAAGTCGATGAAACTTCATCACTTTTTGCCAAATACAGGTTGCTGCCAAACAATTTCACTACATAACACGTTCTTCATAAAAGTTTTCCTCGATTTCTCGAGTTTGATTAAAAAAAGTAAATTTTATATCGATCAATTTAATGACTGAAACGATTATAAAACAAAACATACAGACGCATGTTGCCAAATATGTTGATTACGGTTTGCACGATATTTGACAGATAGGTCCTCCCTGAAAATATATGAAAACTTCAAAATGAGCCAAAAGAGTGGGTAATTTATTACATACTTTGCATTATAGCGTCCGCGATTAGAGCAGAGCCAGAAGAAGCTAAAACTCAAAAAAAAAAATAAAAAAAAACTTAAAAGGGACAAATGGCAAAACAGCCGATTGCAAATCATAAAAAGTGGAAACAAGCTTGAGAAATTTGGTGAAAAATGACCGATCTAGTAGAAACAGAAGAAAACGGAAGAAACATAGACAAAATAAATTAAATATTAAGTTGAAAAGAAATCTGACATACTCATGACAGAATTTAATAAGGAAAAGAAAGGTTAAAAAAAAATAAAAAAATACGAGAAGTCTAAAACAATGCTTTAGAAGAAAGCAGGTTTAAATAAACAGAGGTAAAAAGATGTAAACTCCAATGGCCGAAGTGTCGGACATATTGAGAGTAGGAATCAACCAAAAAATTTGCGCCGAAAGCAAGCGAAACACGAAGAATGACGGAAAAAAAATTCGACCACATAAAAGTCATGCAATGACAGCTAAAATTCTTAAAAGGTCAGCAACAAACCATATAAAACTCCAAACGAAGTAAAAAAAAAACGATAAAATGTCTCATAAACGAACGAAAAAAGTGTCAAAAGAGTGAAGGCTAAAGAGAGAGAAAAATTTAAAGAGGTCATGAGAAATCACAAATAGTAAAGAAACTAAAAAAATATCAAAAATCTAGAAAAGCATATAATATTACTAAAACTAAGAGAGAGGCAAAAAAAAGGCCGAAAAAATTGTCAGAAATAAAAATAAGTTCAAAATTTAGCCAACTAAACTTATGAAAATAAGAAAATTGATAAAAAATATTTCAAAGAAGTTGAATAAAAGTAAATGAGTAAAATTTCAATAAATAAATTAATTACATAGCAAGACTGTGAGATTGAAAAAACAAATAGAAAAATAAACTTATGCCTATATTTCGGGCTTTTGGTGCAAAAAATAGTTTTGCGCCGAAAATTTCAGATAAATTTATGTTAGCAAAGAAAGTTTCGTGGAAATTATGTGCAAAAATCTAGAAAAAGAAAAAGAGTAAAAAATGCCAACAAGTTGAAAACAAGTGGAAAATCGCAAAACTTGACAGAAATAAAAAAAAAAATCATTACAATAGTGAAATACAATAATTAAATAGTATCAAAGAAAATATAAAAAGTTCAAGGGGTTCTATATGAGACACGTCCGCAAGTTAACGTAAAATTTAGACAGCCTGTCCTATCTCAATATATTTCTTGCAACTGGTTTGGGAATGCACGCGATTGAAATCAATCAATTTGATAGTCTAAAGCGGAGAATTTCAGTAATAATTCTTTATCAATTCTCTCTCTCTCTCTCTCACTAAAATTATGATAAACTATCTTGTATTAATTTTCTAAGTAATTTTATTCAATACTTATAAAATAAGCACTTCTCTAGTGCATTGAACGCATCCCCTGCTAGCGCTGTACTGGTAGAAAATGCTCTTCAAAACGTTCCAAACAATGTAATGAATCTAGGCAATGTTCGATTCATCGACGATGATATCATGCTTGCAATAAAGAAATTAAAGTCATCTATGATACCTGGTCCAGACGGAATTCCTGCCAGTGTATTTAAAAAATGTGCTACTGCCCTTTGTGCTCCATTGAAATTAATATTTAACCAGTCGCTAGCGCAAGGAGTATTTCCAGAGCGCTGGAAAAAATCAACAATGTTCCCAGTTTTCAAAAGAGGGGATAAACAAAATACAGCTAACTATCGCGGGATAACTTCATTATGCGCTGGGTCCAAACTTTTTTAAGTATTAGTAGGAGGCGTCCTGCTTCGCGAAAGCAAAGCGTACATCTCGGTAGACCAACATGGTTTCTTTTCTGGAAGATCTACAACAACGAATCTGCTACAGTTCTGTTCTCATTGCATCAAACATTTGGAAGATGGTGCTCAGGTAGACTCTATTTACACTGATCTCAAAGCAGCATTCGATCGCGTGGATCACAACATCTTGTTGGCGAAAGTTGAGCAGCTGGGTGCAACATCGAATCTGGTCGGCTGGCTTCAATCTTACTTAGTTGGTCGTACTCTGTCTGTGAAACTAGGAAACAGCGAGTCATACAGTTTTGTAAATTTGTCGGGCGTGCCTCAAGGAAGCAACCTTGGACCGCTGCTATTTTCCTTGTTCTTCAACGATGTTTGTTTTTTCATTCCGCCAGGATGTAAATTAATCTACGCCGATGATTTGAAGATTTTCCTCGTCGTAAGATCTACAGCTGACTGTGAGGAACTACAGCAGTATATTGATGCTTTCTATAACTGGTGCATACGCAATTGCCTGACAGTTAGTATCTCCAAATGCTCTGCGATTTCATTCACCCGTAGAAAAAAACCAATCCTGTGGAGTTACACAATCTTTGGTCAGCCGCTTGAAAGAGTCACTGTAGTTAAGGATCTTGGTGTGCTCTTAGATTCTCAAATGTCCTTTAGAGATCACTACACGAGCATAATTGCACAAGCGAATAGGAACCTAGGGTTTATAATTCGAATCGCCAAAGAATTTTCAGACCCATATTGCCTGCGTTCATTATATTTTTTCCTGGTGCGGTCGGTGCTAGAAACATCTGCTGTTGTTTGGTGCCCCAATGCGGAGATTTGGAAAAACAGAATTGAGTCAGTGCAAAGCCGGTTCATCCGTTATGCACTACGTACTCTACCATGGAGTAACCCGAGTGAGCTTCCTCCATACATTGATCGCTGCCGTTTACTGGATATGGACACTTTAGCAAAAAGGAGAAATATATCGAGAGCTGTTTTTGTGGGAAAACTTTTCGCTGGACAAATTGATGCCCCGGCCATTCTCTCTCAACTCAACATCTATGTGCCTGCGAGAAGCCTGAGATCATGGAACTTTCTACGACTTGACTACCAACGTACTAACTACGGCCAGAACGAACCTATAAGGGCGATGTGTGACGTATTCAATAGATTTTTTGACTATTTTGACTTCAATGTAACCATAGACGTTTTCAAGAATAGGTTAAGACGACTCATGTAGTGCATAAGATAGTTTAAAAATGTTTCATGTGCTTGTTAGATAGTTTGTATTGCTGGAAATCTGTTTGTTAATGTTGCACTTTGTTCTTTGTTTGTTATTGTTAGTGTATCAACATTTCATTAAGACCACTGCGGGTCAGATGGAAATAAATAAATAATAATAATAATAATAATAAAATTATGTGACGGCTTAAAAGAAATTGAAAAAACTGGGAACTTTAAAAGGTCCAGGTCCAGAGAGCTTCGTAGCCGCAAGCATACAGAGTCCGCTTTGATAAGCGAGTGGTCGTGGGTTCGAATCTTAGTAGAATCAGGCCATTTGGTTGTCAAAGGACTTTAACATGGGTTCATTCTCAGGCTCTCCACTACATACCTTTTCTTCAAGCTGAATTCTATAGTACCCTTGCTGACTTTCATCCTAACGAAAAAGCCCCTCTTAAAATAAAACTGTTCTGAGTAAAGTATAAAAGTTCTCTTCAGGGAATTGTGATTGTGACGCGGTGTTGGTAGGAGGAACGAGTTTCGATAATAAACCTGGCCAGAGAGGAACGTTAGGTGTAGCCTCAGTTCAGGGAATTGTAATTTGGCGATATTGGTAGGATAGAAAAGAGGCTCGGTATAGTAGAACAGTAAACTTGAAATGAAAGAGTAAATTCTCATTCACAAGCACGGATATAAATGAAAAAGCGTATCATTCACTTCAATAGTGATACTGCCAATAATATGAAGTGGGGAATACAGAAAACACTTGGGCAATATCACAATAGATCAAAAGGTCTCTAGTCGCAGTGATGAGTCCACACAGAGAAAAAAAAGGTCCAGGTCCAGATAGAACTCCACCCTCACTTATGAAAAATCTTGCTCCTGCTTTCGTAAAACCCTTATTTTGGCTTTTCAACTTATCCCTTACGTCCGGACAATTTCCATCAGTCTGGAAAAAATCTTTTCTTATACCGATTTTTAAGTCAGGTAAGAAATCTGCTATCAATGTATCCCCAAGCATTTTAAAGGTATCGTAAACCAAAAACCTTAATTAATCCACCTAGCGATCAGACCCAGCCTTTCTCATTCAAACTTTTATTTGTAAAAATAGATTTACATGAACGCTTCAATCCAATAAATGTATATTCACTCTTTAGGTTCTAAAGTATTGATGTTGTAATCTATACATATAAAAATGTAGTCCGGTCTGTCTGTCTGTTTGATCCATATAGGCTCGAAAACTACCGAACCGATCGACGTGAAAATTTGTATGTAAGGGTTATTGGTCCCGATAAAGATTCCTCTGATAGTTTGAGACCCCTCCCTCTTCTGAAAGGGAGGGGTCCCATACAAATGACACATTTCTGCACATCTCGAGACCTAATCAACTGAATGGAACAAAATTTGGCAGGTAAATGTTTTTAGTGGTAAAAAATATGCCATAATGTTTTGACACTTTTCCTTCTTTTGGAAGGGAGGTATTCCATACAAATAAAACACAAATTTCTGCACATCTCGAGAACTAAGCGAGTAAATGGAACCAAATTTAGCATGTGAATGTTTTTAGAGGTAACAAATATATCCATAATAGTTCGACGCCGCTCCCTCTTCTGGAAGCACATGTTTCTGCACAAATTTCTGTACATTCGCGAACTAATCAACTGAATGGAATCATATTTGGCAGGTGAATGTTTTTAGTGGTAACAAATATGTTCCATGATCGACCTCAGGCAACATTTTGGATCATAAGATGGCAACTTCCGGTTGCTGGAAAAAAGCCAAAAATGGCCAAAAATGGATTTCCACCCGATATAATAATATCCGAATTTAGAATGATACACAGGAGCTAAAATCGACCACAGATACCAATTTGAATTCTAAAATGGCGACTTCCGGTTTCTGAAAAACAGCTGAAAATGACTAAATAGCACCCAATATGAGTGTTTCTTTAACCAGAATGACATTCAAAATCCAGAATTTGCCTCTAAATGCCATTATGAAATCCAAAATGGCAACTTCCGGTTTCGGAAGAACAGCGGCTAACGACCAAATACCACCCAATATGGGTATTTCCGGTGTCAGATTGATGCCAGAAAATCAGCTGAAAATAACCGAATACCACCCAATATGAATATATTCAGAATTAAGGCGATGTACAGAAACCAAAAGTCGAGGATCTTGTCATTTCGATAAAACTAATCGTTTCAAACGATTTGTTATTTGACTTTGCTCTTATCTGATTCGTTGTGCATTTGCAGACTTTAAACACATCGCAACAAATCAATGAATTTCGATCGTTCAAATAGTACGATACCACATTTAAATTATGTTGAGGCCACCTCATATATTGATCAAAGCAGGTATAGTTTCAAATAGTCTTTGAATTTCTTTTCTCTCCATAACTTTTGAACCACATATTAAATTGTTATGAAGTTTGTTATTTGTAAGTTTGAGAGATGACCCGTTCGTATGACACTAGTTATGTTCAAATAAGTCATGTAATCTTTGAGATAATAGACTTTTGTTGTTTTATTAACAATTTAATACATAACGGTTGCTTAGTTCGATTATAATCAAATGAAATGGGAACGTATAGGGCAGCCAAACTTTGGAACCACGTGTTCAATCATAATTCATCAGTTAACCCCTAACTAGCCCGCTAATCTCATAATAATATTGATCAAATCGGTTGTGTAGTTTCTGAGATAATGAAGTTTCGTGATTTTCACATTTCGGTACATTACAGACGAAGTTACAGTCCGATTACAGCAAAATTCAATAGGGTGTTATGAGGCAGCTAGACTTATTAATTGACACTAATTTTGTGGATATCGGGTCAGCCATCTTTGAGAAAAGTGAGTGAGTTCAAGTAGTCTTCGGAATGTGTTCCTTTTCATAGCTGGATTTCACATTTTTAAACATAAAAGGCAAAGTAATAGTCCGATTGTAAAACAACACAATAGGGTCTCATGGGGCAACTAGACCTTCCATTTGACACTGATTTTATGAAAATCGGTCCAGCCATCTCTGAGAAACATGAGTGAGATTAAACAGTCTTCAGAACACGTTTCTTTTCATAACTTTTGAACCACAAGTTCAATCTTTATAAAATTCAACCCGTTCATTTGAAATCAATTTTGTTCAAACCGGTTGTGTAGTTTTCGAGATAATGATGTTTCATGATTTTTACGTTTTGATACATAACCTCTGAACTAAAAATCCGATTACAATAAAATTGAATAGAGTCTTATGGGACAACAAGACCTTTCATTTGCAATTAATTTCATGAAAATCGGTCCAGCCATCTCTGAGAAAAGTGAATGAGAATAAAAATCTGCACATACACACACACACATACAGAAAATGCTCGCTCGTCGAGCTGAGTCGAGTGATATATGCCATTCGGCCCTTTGGAGCACTTTTATACTTTCGGTTTTGCAAGTGATTGCTAAACCTTTCTAGGAGAAAGGCAAAACATTTATTCGCATACGGTGCAACCGACATGGTTTCTACAAAGGAAGGTCTACAGTCACCAATTTACTTGTGTTTGTTGATTTCTCTCTTGCGTCTATGGACAGAGGCAACTTCGTGGAAACTCTATACACGGATTTCAGTAAAACTTTTGACAGAGTAGATATTCCCATGCTTATGTTCAAATTTAAGAAAAACTGGGATTTAAGTCAGGCCTACTTAGAAGGATTGAATCTCATTTGACGAATAGGACACAAACGGTTAGGTTTAAGGGACACCTTTCTGTACCAGTTAAAGTGACATCGGTAGTTCCACAAGGCTCCCATTTGGGCCCTTTGCTCTTCATTTTATTGACAAAGACGTTTAATGACGTTACTCTTGTGTTGAATCCTTACGAAGTATCGATGTATACCGATGACATGACATCGTACATGGAAATAAGAACCAAATCAGAATCCAACAATTCCAAAAGGAGGTCGATATTTTCTACATTTGGTGTAGAAAAGTCTTCTTGATCTCAACGTAAAAAAATGCAATTGGAATCCTACACAAGGAAAAGAAATCCTGAACATTCTAGTTGCACTCTTGAACAGCAAACGAAATGACCACGTGGTCTTTTTTCCTGACTTATAATTTATTGTTGTCACCAAGTCAAGAATGAAGCTTTTGCATTTTAGAAATATAGAATGTACTGAAAGTTTAATAATAAAAATGTAAAAAATTTAAGCGAATTTTTGGCACTTGACAAATGAAATACCACGTGGTTAAAGTCACAGGAGGGGGGAGGGTTGGCTTGATGACCACGAAAGACCACGAGGGAACGGAAGGTATAAAAAGTGTTCAAAATATTACCACGTGGTTGAGGAACGGCCCTTAAGGATTTAGTTTCACAACGCATATGTTCAGAAAGTTTACGAGAAAAACTCAACTTCTATGCTCCTACACGCTCATTAAGAACGCGAAAAATTTTTGTATCAAATTCTTATAGAACAGAATATGCCATGGCCGGGCCGCTTTACTAAACTTATTTTCTTTCAATTTAGGGCTGAGCACCTTGACTTTTTCAACATCGATTTTTTTGGGACAGCCTAATGGTGAGTCTTTTTAATAAATATTGTTAAGGTATTGATTTAACAATGTCATGAAATGCACATAGAAAAAAATTTAACACTAGAATTACATCATTGTGATGTTAGCAATAGTTTTTAAGATGTAGTCTACTATGATTGACGCAAATAACCAAATTATCAAAATGGTAACTGGGGTCGATTGGGGTTGCAACCCTGAATTTAAAAATTATGTCTGGGCTCGATTTCAAAGTTTTGGGCATCGTCCCAGTTCCGGAAGTACTCCTATTAGATGATATTCGGCTGTTCTACAGATATAGGAAGTCACCATCCCGAACTTTTGAATGGCATCTTTTTTAGTGGATTCCCGGTCTTTGGATATGTATTAGCCTCTAATTTATCGGAATCTACGTTCAAAACAAATAATTTTTCAATAGTACAATAGTTAGTGTCATGAAATCGCAGTGTTGCATATTTTGGTAAACACGGTTTGGTATATGTTGCCGTAAGCCGAAATTCCACATCCAGAAAAAAAACAAGCTCAAGTCCAGCCCAATAAAAAAAGGGTAATAAATAATTAGTAAAACCGAGCGAATGATATGAACTGAATTTCCTGTAAAATAATTCGGAAGAAACGATTTTTGTAAAAAATCCATGTGAAAAACCACGAGAATTTCAAAATCCGTGTCAGAATACCTCGTAAATTTTGAATCCCGTAAAAAGACTCCCTCAATAAAACTAGCTAAGCAGCGACTTTGAAGTAACATAAAAATAATTGAAGCAATTCTAGAATGATTAGTAAACAATACGGGAATAATTAAAAAAAAATATTTGTGATGCACATTGGCTGGAAAAGATGTTTCTCGATGGAAGTTTTCCGAAAATCTCTCGAGTCTTCGCATAAACATAGTTAATCTGGCAAGTGGTCCGCTATTGGAAAGGGCTCCATTATAGGTTGATTTACTCTATTCTTTCTACATTTTTTCAAGACTATTTCGTAGAACATGTAGGAGGCGTTTGTCCAGGTTATAAAACAGAAAGCTTGAGAAGAACGTTTACATATGTCTATTTGATAACAATACTTTTCTAACAGAACTACCCAATCCCAAACGTATTTTACCGGAGCAGAACACTTCGCTCAAGGACACTTAATAACTTTTCAGTAACAAGGCAATAAGAAGTAGAAAATATGACACTAATTCTTTGTTGCACTTTAAGCGATTATTTGCATCCTACACCCAAAAGTTGGATGATGCGAAACCAGTACAAAATTGTGCGTTTTTAGCGCAATTGTTGATGTAATTTGGAACCAGTACAATGATTGCGTGTTGGGTATAACGCAATTAATGCTCTAGCGTTTCTCCAATGTATTTGGCAGCTCCAAACTACTACACCTAAACAGTTTCAACTGGTATCAAGCAGCATTGCAAAGCGAGCGAGAAGCAAAACCATTCTCCTCCTTTCTGCTTGAGGACGAGACATATGCTACGCTTTTCAAGTCTTTTGCACACACGCTTTCGAGATACTTTTTCTTTTTCATGTATTCCTCTGAATAGCAGCAAGCACGCACCGACAGTATGAGTGAGACTAACAACACTGGTAACAAGTATGTACAGCACGGGTGTCTCGCTCATTTCGTGAAGCAACGAGATATCGCCTTGCGCGTCGCAATCCGAACCGAAAGAGAAGCGAAAGAGCAACTTGAAAATCGTATGTGATGTGTCTAGCCTTGTCGCACATACGTGGAAATTCTACGAGCGAGAGAGAAATTTCTCTCGTCGCTTGAGAAAAAAGCGCGTGCACAGAATGACAAATAATAATTATTCACAATTTACAAGTGTTGCCATAAAAATCAGCAACGCTTTTGTGGCTTTGTGGAATGGAGGGTTTTGCTAAATTTGCGGTGAAGCTAGCGTTGATTACAAAATGTTGTGAAAAATGGAAAAAAATGGAGGAGCCAATTTTGTTATTTATGAAGTCTATAAACTGACCAACAGAAATATGTGTTTGTGTCTATAGATATAGCACAGAGTTTTTTCGGTTTCACTTTCAAAATCATCCGGTTCAACTAAACGACACAAAACAACTTTTTTGGTGGAGCACTGCATTTTGAATGTCTCGACGAGAAATTATCGTCGACCGAATCGAGATTTTTCTAGCGAAGCTGATCGGCATGTTTTTCCGCGATACATTTAGAGTAGTCAACTGCATCAACGTTGAAAGATTAAAGGTTACAAACTTCAAAACTATTCATTACAGTTTGCGGTTTGAACAAGGTCTCTTGCCAGCTTCCGTTTGATTACTTTTCCGGGATGTTTAGCTTGCCAAATCAATACTACTAACAATGGAATGAAATATATTCTCAATTGAGTAGAACAAGCAGAAAAATGAAAAATAAGATACTTGTTTGATCCAGCTGGCCTAGAGAGACCTAAATATGGCCACATGAGCCGGCTGCAAGATGTGCATAGTGTTGGCATGAAGCGAAATAAAAACATTCTTCAGCTATGGCTTCGATGATCGTTTACGAAATAAATCACCGGTAGCTGAATATTCTCACGGATTAAATATGGAGGAAAAACATAAGTAAATATCGGTACGTGATTACGTTTAGAGGAATACTTTAACCTGGCCTGGGAGCACACTATACATGGTGGAACTGCGATTGCGGAGGCTTCGTATGTGTTCAAATCAGTGATGTGTTTTTAGATTCCATATCAATCACGTACACATTTTTCGTTGCTTCTGGACAGATGAATGCTTTTGTTTGCTTTTACACTTTTGCAGGTCTAATTCGTGTTGACGGTGTTGCTGATATTTGTTTGGTTTTTGTATGCGAAAAAGAAGGAAGGAAATATTTTTGCTTTTGTCATCACGCACATTTTGACAATTGCATATGAGAGTTCACGTAGGTGCGAACAGCCTTCAAAATCTCTTTCAACGCGAATAACCCGAATTCCGTGTAATCACGCTCACATTTATTGGTTTCCTCCATTTGGCTCACGATTATTCACTTTAATGCACACGCGAACGACAGATTTTGTTTGTAAATAAACAGAAATGAAGGGTTGCCAAATATGCAACGAAGTAATCTGAACAATGTCTTTGATAGACCATCGGTGAATCAGCGTTTTTGTTATTTTTATCTTCGTTTTCGAGGTCTTCATAGTAAAATTTAGTATAGGTGCTTGGTGTAAACATGTTCAACATTATGTTTATAACATATAATTTGCTTGTAAAATAATAAAATATATTGCGTCTCCGCTTAAAAAATGGCTTACAAACCGCTGTGCTGAATTAACATTTTCTTGCAGAAATGAGGACAAACCATATCCTTTTATTTTTAGCATGTTGAAGTTATTCTGTAAAGATAATATTACCGGCATAAAAACGAGAATACCATGGAATAATTAGAAACATGTACCGATGGGCGCACAGAGTACAGCATACAGTCCCTATTTGTGAATACTTTCGAATTTATTATGAAATATATTGAAACTGTTTCAATAAACTAAAAATATTATTTAATGCTTTGAAATAATTTGTCAAAAATGTGAAGAATGTCATAAATGCCGAACATATCAAGAACATCAAAAATGACTGGCAACTCCGTTTGAAACCGAGTGTTAAACAAAAAGCGAAAAGGAACTAAATAGGCAAATATAATCACCATGATTTTTTTTGCTTTCGTCAAGCTAAATTTAATTCAGTGGCAATTACTACATTACTGTTCTAATCAATTAGACAGAAAACAAACCATTATTTATTTATTCGTATTGTCCGTATCCGTAAGGCATACAACCTTTCATTTTTAATGTGACGCATGATCATAATATTTCTAGAACATTACATTATCCCCACTGATCGTTGTTTAAACAGTCAGCACAAAAGCCCCCGTCCAAATTTGCACTCCTGACTACTGCCGGGGCAGTAAATTGCCATTCTGGAATGCCAAAAACCCATCAAAACAAGTGTCCGAAGCGGCAATTGTTTACCCAGAACTAGTCATTAATTGCTAGCACAGGGAAACGAACATAAACAAAATCTTCTTCCGTGACGAGATCCAAGTGACCTAGATTCCCGAAGGCAGAGACACTGTTGCCATCAACAATGTGTTCCGTCAGTGGGAAAAAGCAAAACAAAACAAACCATCCTACAAATTATGATGGTCTGGTCTGTCGGTGAAACGTGATACTTGCTTGCTTACTGGCTTGCTTTGTTTAGTATGGGGCGACGAGAAAATTGGGAAAATATGTATAGGGTTATTGACACGCCGTTTGCCATTTTCCGTTTTGTACCCTCCGCGTGCCATCATTGTTGCACCAGTTGCATTTCTTGGAGCGCATTTTGGTTTGACAACTTTTTCCGGCCCGGAGGACCGGTTCTTTTCCGATGTATGTACGTTTGATTGGAAAATTTTTGAGGCCGATGACATCATCGTCCTTGTCGTAGCGCCTCAGAGTTCAAGCAAGCGAAGTTTTTTTTTGGCCCAAGTGTCGATGAACGCGTGATCTAACTTTCAACTGTTTATTTTCTTTCTTCGCTTCCAGCACTGCCATTAGCTGTTAGTTACCGACGAGCTTCGAGCACGGTATGATACGTTGCCCATACCTTCATGAGATGCATGAACGACTACTGGGACCAACGCCACGCCGAGCGATTCCGATAGCCCTTCCTCCCCTGGCGAAGCCGGAAAACACAAACATCATGGACCGCGAGAGTGACTGTCTGCTCGAGAGCAGACCCGAAAGTCGACAAATTGGAACGATGGTTAAGGTGAGTTCTCGCGCTGGCAACGCTGCCAGCATAGTTGCTAATACTACTGTTTGATCATTCTAACAGTTAAACCCAGACGGTTTCGGATTGCACACAACACCGACACATCACAAAACGCCACTAGTGCCTTGCAACGGAACCGATGACGACGATACGGACGGCGCACTCGGGACCACCGTCAGCGAATCGGAAGACGATGACGGAATTCACCTGCGGACGCACATTCGCAAGATAATCGAAGGTCGCAAGCCGAAAAATGCCAAGTAAGTGTCATTCAGTTGTAATTTTCTAAATAACCAGGGTTAAAACTTTTATAATGGTTATACCACACAAAAACAAACAAGCTGCCACTTCTGGACCTTTTGGCTGCCGCTGCTGGCCAAGAGAGAAAAGCGACGGAAAAGGTTAGCTTCTTCTTTTTCTAGTTTTGCGTCTCATTTGAAAACGCGGCTCTATCCCGATTTGAGGGTGTCCATTTTCATATAAGGTTCCGAACCGTATCTCATGTCGTAGTGATCGACCATTTTCATTTCATTAGTGCGACTCACTATCATCAATGCACTTTCGTCCATAATGCATTGTATCACACTGATTCTCCTCTTGCAAAAGTGGTTGAACCTTTCCCGAATGAAATTTGTCTGTATTATGTCACACTGCAGCATATAGTTTCATACATGTAGAGGCACACTTTCGATTAGCTTAATTTGCTGTTTAGTTGTCACAATGAGGATTGAAAAATGGGAGAAAATTTTCATCTAACAGTGCCTTGTCTGATTTTTAATTGCTAAAAATGCGACAGTATTAAAAACATATATTCTTTTTTCAATAAAATTCATACTTATAAACACCGCTTTTAGCATAGTTGCGCTCATTGTACAGTGTCGAGTGACGCTAGAATAGAATAGAATATTTTCTTCAATTCAGTATCATCTAAGATTTAGGAATTTCAGTTATTATTGCACACTAATGATTGAAACAAATTGCGCAGTCTAAACTTAACCCCTTGCAAACGGAGCTTTGGAGTGCGTTGTAAAATCGTACAGCCCTTCCAGCCGTTTCCCAAGATTTGACGGTTCACCTCCCAATTTCCCCCTGTTCGCCTCGATCACAGCCTCGCTGATACTGTCCCCCGTTAGCGTAGAAGTTAGCCTGCCCAAGCGGTAAATGATAGCTCTGAGTACTAGTGTACAGAACTTCCACATACTGAGCATCATTTTTGCTCAGTAAATCGTAGTCTTGCTCCGTAAAATACGCTCCGGACGGATCCAACGCAAAGATGGTACCAATTTGACTCCCGAGTTCCCTTCCGGCAGTGCCTACAGCATGACCACCTAAGCCATGCCCGATTAAACTGATTGTGGTGCGATTCAAAGTTCCATACACGCTCTCCAGCAATTTGATTGTACTGGCAATACTGCGGCCCACATCTTCGATGCGCCTCCTAGCGGTCAAGTAATTGATCGTGTGCGCACCCTTCTCCCAGTCAACGCTGATAACGTTAAAATTTCCGACTGAAAAATAACTTTGACTGATTTCCAAATGCATCCCGTGGGTCTCATTCCCCCACCAGCCGTGAACGGTGAATCGGGTGGGATTTGAGGGATTAAAGTTTGAGCTTCTCAACGAGGATGGATTGCGCACTTCGAGGACCTCAGGGTTTTGAAGGGTTTCGCGTGTGTACAAGCGATAGATAATATCGGTTGCAGCGTTGAACGGAGGTTCTAAGTCCAGGTCGAATATTTTGTAGCGATCCGGATTGACGGGTTGCCACTCGCCGTTGATATCACGTACCCTGGCGGTGTACAGGTTACTGTAGCCGGAGATCACTGCGAAAGGTGAAACTGAACCTTAACAGTTTAGGATTTGAGTGATTGGTTACCATAAACTAATGAAAGGAACGTGATCACTAGCAAATAAAACATTGTGAACAGATTGTATGGCAATTTGTGTCTGATGCGTTAAACTCAAGTTGAATTACTGCACTGAACTGTTTGGCAAAAAGTTAACGTTTCAATGTTAAGTTGCTGAGAACCGTTCACAATTAGGCTCGAAGCGAATTTGAATTTGATCCGGATCAAATCAGTTTGTGAATAGACTGTGACTATCGTAGCTTTCTTCCAAGAATGTAACGTCTCGGGCTAAAGGCACTTTGAAAACTAAACAACTCAATAGTTTTAGACTAAGTGAGTTGTTGAAATTTTAGCCGTGCACATTTGAGTGTCTGGAGGGATTTCACCTTAATTAGAGTAAACACAATATTATAAATTTAAAACAAAAAAATCAACATATGAAATAAGACTCAAAAATCCCAAATCCAAAACCCAAATGTGGAATTCAAAACCATGCTTTAAAATTACAAATCGTAGTCTATAAAACAGATGATGACTTCGAAGTTAATGCTTTAGAACATTTGGTTTCGAGTGACTAAAAGAAGTAGCAGTCTAACTTTGTGACTACCTATAGGCAGAGGAATAGAGCGCAGAATAATTTTCTCGACAATAGAGGTGAGAGTACTCATAGAGGACTCTCACCAGCGACTGATGCTTTTGTCTAAAATTGACAGCACTGGGTTCTCCTTGGTAGTAAATATTAAACGGGACACAAACACTTATGGTTCTTACAATGTAAAAATTACCTTTTTTACCGACCGGTTTCGGGTAAGCTGTTACCCATCTACGGGGCGATGTCCAACTTATTAGTAGGAGAGAGTTCCAATTTCAGTTTGGTGAGGTGGAAGAGGGCGATAGTATGGGAGCATCATCTTCGTTCATAAGCGGCTGTTCCGATGTCATGATATGCATCGACTCCCATGCATTAAGTTGCGACGATTTTCTAATATTTTTCAAAATTTGATTGAGGGGATAAGGAACTTGTTGATGTAAATACTATCTAATAAAATAGAAAAACTGGCAAAATTCCATGCTTGCAAAGCCTTTGGAATTTATAAAAATGCAATAACGCGCCTGAGCCAAAACATATTTCTAAATTCGATCTCAAACCGCCAAACTTATCATAGTACAGTTGTCGTGAATTCATGTGACGCTGCCAAAAGATTGATCATAACTATTTAAACCTCATAACAACGTTTAATTAAAAGCTTGAAAAATCGAAAAACAAAAGCTCAGAGAAATTATAATGTTTAATTGATTTTATTAATATTGTCTGTGAGTATACATAATATTTATATATACGCTGATTCATGGATGAATGGCAAGATGGACCGATCAGAACAAGAAGGCCAAGCTAAAAATGTATAACTGCAATCCACCACGAATTGAAACAAGCAGAAACCCTTCTAAAGGCCAAAAAAGGCCTTAAAAGAAAATAATCCCAAATTAGGCTCAGAATCGCCGAAAACCCCTTCTAAAGCAAGAAAAGGCCAAAATAGAAAATGATCCCAAATTAAGTTCAGAATGGCCGAAAAACCCTTTTAAAGACCAGAAAAGGCCTAAATAGAAAATGATCCCAAATTGAGCTCAGAATGGCCGAAAACCCCTTCTAAAAGCCAGAAAAGGCCCAAATAGAAAATGATCCCGAATAATGCTCAGAATGGCCGAAAACCCTTCTAAAGGCCAGAAAAGGCCTGAATAGAAAATAATCCCAAATTGAGCTCAGAATAGCCGAAAACCTCCTCTCAAAGCCAGAAAAGGCCAACATAAAATATAAAACCCAAAATAAGCTCAGAATGGCCGAAAAATCCTTTTAAAGGCCAGAAAAAGCCTAAATAGAAAATGATCCCAAATTAAGCTCAGAATGGCCGAAAAACCCTTTTAAAGGCCAGAAAAGGCCAAAATAGAAAATGATCCCAAATTAATTAAGCTCAGATTGGCCGAAAACCTCTTCTCAAAGCCAGAAAAGGCCAAAATAGAAAATGATCCCAAATCGAGCTCAGATTGGCCGAAAAACCTTTCTAAAGGCCAGAAAAGGCCAAAATAAAAAATGATCTCGAATTGAGGTCAGAATGGCCGAAAAACCCTTCTAAAGGCCAGAAAAGGCCTAAATAGAAATGATCCCAAATTGAGCTCAGATTGGCCGAAAACCCCTTCTAATGGCCAGAAAAGGCCAAAATATAAAATGATCCCTAATTAGTCTCGGATTGGCCGAAAACCTCTTATGAAGGCCAGAAAAGGCCAAAATAGAAAATGATACCAAATTGAGCTCAGAATCGCCTAAAACCCTTTCTAAAGACCAGAAAAGGCCGAAATAGAAAATTATCCCAAATTGAGCTCAAAATCGCCGAAAAACCCTTCTAAAAGCCAAAAAAGGCCAAAATAGAAAATGATCCCAATTCGAGCTCAGAATCTCCGAAAACCCCTTCTTATAGGAAGAAAAGGCCAAAATAGAAAATGATCTCAAATTAAACTCAAAATGGCTGAAAAACCCTTCTAAAGGCGAAAATAGATAATGATCCCAAATTGAGCTCATATTGGCCGAAAACCCTTCTAAAGGCCAGAAAAGGCCTAAATAGAAAATAATCCCAAAGTAAGCTCACAATCGCCGAAAACCCCACCTAAAGACCAGAAAAGATCAAAATAGAAAATGATCCCAAATCAAACTCAGATTGGCCGAAAACCCTTCTAAAGGCCAGAAAACGCCAGAAAAGAAAATGATCCCAAATTGAGCTCAGGATGGCCAAAAAACCCTTTTAAAGGTCAGAAAAGGCGTAAACAGAAAATGATCCCAAATTGAGCTTAGAATGGCCGAAAAACCTTTCTTAAGGCCAGAAAATGCCTAAATAGAAAATGATCCCCAATTAAGCTCAGAATGGCCGAAAACCCCTTTTAAAGGCCAGAAAAGGCCTAGATAGAAAATGATCCCAAACTAAGCTTAGATTGGCCAAAAAACCCTTCTAAAGCCAGAAAAGGCCAAAATAGAAAATGATCCCAAGTTAAGCTCAGAATACCTGAAAACCCCTTCTAAAGGCCAGAAAAGTCCAAAATAGAAAATGAATCCAAATAAAGCTCAGAATCGCCAGAAGCCCCTTCTAAAGACCAGAAAAGGCCAAAATAGAAAATGATCCCAAATTGAGCTCAGAATGGCCGAAAACCCCTTCTAAAGACCAGAAAAGGCCGAAATAGAAAATGATCCCAAATCAAGCTTAGAATCGCCGAAAACCCCTTCTAAAGACCAGAAAAGGCCAAAATAGAAAATGATCCCAAACTGAGCTCAGACTGGACGAAAAACCCTTCTAAAGGCCTGAAAAGGCCTATATAAAATGATACCAAATTGAGCTCAGAATGGCCGAAAAACCCTTCTAAAGCCAGAAAAGGCCAAAATAGAAAATTATCCCAAATTGAGCTCAGATTGGCCGAAAAACCCTTCTAAAGGCCAGAAAAGGCCTAAATAGAAAATGATCCCAATATAAGCTCAGAATGGCCGAAAAACCTTTCTAAAGACCAGCAAGGGCCTAAATAGAAAATGATCCCAAATTGAGCTCAGAATGGCCGAAAACCCCTTCTAAAGACCAGAAAAGGCCTAAATAGAAAATGATCCCAAATTGAGCTTAGAATGGCTAAAAAACCCTTCTAAAGGCCAGAAAAGGCCTAAATAGAAAATGATACCAAATTGAGCTCAGAATGGCCGAAAACCCCTTCTAAAGACCAGAAAAGGCCAAAATAGAAAATGATCTCGAATTGAGGTCAGAATGGCCGAAAAACCCTTCTAAAGGCCAGAAAAGGCCAACATATAAAATAATCCCAAACTGAGCTCATAACGGCCGAAAAACCTTTTTACAGGCCAGAAAAGGCCAAAATAGAAAATGACCTCAAATTGAGCTCAGAAAGGCCGAAAAACCCTTCTAAAGGCCAAAATAAAAAATGATCCGAAATTAAGCTTAGAATGGCTAAAATTCCCTTCTAAAGACCAGAAAAGGCCAACATATAAAATAATCTCAAATTGAGCTCAGTATGGCCGAAAAACCCTTCTAAAGGCCAGAAAAGGCCAAAATAAAAAATGATCCAAAATTAAGCTCAGAATCGCCAAAAATGTCCATTTATCTGGTAATTAACAGATTTAGCGATACTCATTGTGAGCTTGTGTCTGTAGATCTTCAGATCGTCGGTATAAACCAATACGCAACCGGCATCTAGCTAAATGACAATGTCATTGAAGTATTAAATAAACACCAGTGGACCCAGTTTACTGCTTTAAGAGACTCCAGGAGTGTTGCCAAATGACCATGAAACTGTGGAATCCAGCTTAATATGCAGATACGAGCTCAGCCAAGAAATAAGTCTCTCAGATATACCAAGTTTAGAAAGCTTATGGAAAAGAATTCGCTGATATACTGTGTCAAAAGCCTTAAAATCTGTATACACAGCGTTAATTTGCGATTTAGTGAATTCGATCAAGTTAGTCAACACAGAACGACCCGAAATAAAACCATGCTAGTCAACTGACAAACGTCTTCTGGTGGTGTTTAGAATCACACTGTGGACGATGATTCCGAAGAGCTTAAATCCGGCAGAAAAAAAGGCATATACATCTGTAATCCAAAATGCTTGGAACAAGCATTTGAAGATACTTAATTCAAAGTCCAAGATTGAGGCCCTAGAATACAAGTTCTAAAATGAAATTCCAATGAACAAACCTTAAAAATCTTACACACAAAAATTAAATGCTAATATTATAAATCTAACAACCGAAATTTTTAAATAAAAAATGCATAACCATTTCGAAATAAATCTAACCGATTCAGCCTTGATTCAATAATCAAAACTTCAACCCACAAAACAAATTAAAAATAGTTAGAACTAATCTGAAATTTATACTGAAATAAAAATGAAAATATAAATAATTTTTTAATAAAATATCGATAGTTGAACTTTTAAGAAAAATAATATATCAAAAATTCCAATTCTAGTGTTACTAACTTGAAACCCGGAATAGAAAATCCAACATGCACAACATTGAACTCCGGGATAAAAATTTTGGATTGAAAATCCAGGAGCAAAAAATTGAGATCTGATCCCAGTTTCTAAGATCTATATTTCGCTCGAAACTCGAAATCCAAAGTTCACCATACAAGAATAAAATTCTGTGGTTGAAATTCTAAGATTCAACATCCAAGATCCAAAATTTTGGTGTCGAATAACAAACCTAAAATTTGAATTCCAAAATTCAAAGTCCTAAACATGGAAGTGAAGACTTGAAAGTCGAAACTTGAGAGTCGAGAAACGAAGCTGTACTTATATCGAAAATCAAATTAAGGAATGAGGAATACTATGGACAACTGAAAATAGCAGATCGATCGTCAATTGCTGATATGAATATAATATTACTACTTGAGGTACTTTCGTAGCAAAAACCAAACGTCCCCTCTCTTATTTCTGTCATGTATAATATAATAAAAACTATTTCAAATTTAAACTTAAATTCAAATTTCAAATAATTTTAGGCCTCATATATTTTTGAAAGCGATTATTTCGCGTTTAAATATTTTAAGAAGATTTACAGTGGAATTTGCTACCCTAGCCTTTATCGACACGGTTAACAGGATAA
Source organism: Wyeomyia smithii (assembly GCF_029784165.1). Classification (NCBI taxonomy): domain Eukaryota; kingdom Metazoa; phylum Arthropoda; class Insecta; order Diptera; family Culicidae; genus Wyeomyia; species Wyeomyia smithii. Next base: position 29,160,330 of record NC_073694.1, on the reverse strand, counting down.
GCGATTTAATTTTAAATGCTGATAAGATGTCCTATAAAAACTTTTCCGTGTGGGTCGCATTTTCAGTCGATTAAATACCGCGTGATAGTGAACATGGCCCGAATATTACTACTGCTGCTGCCGTTGCTGATCTTGGGAGCCTTTTCTGGTGTGCATTGCAGTAAAGCTAATAGTAAAGGAAACTTCCCAAAGGAGTGCCACCCGTACTGTGCCCGGTGCTTCGATTCCGGTTTCGAATGCTACGCAAAAGCTTGTCCTGCCAAGTGCTGTAAGCAGGCGACTGAATGCAAGCGTTGATCGCATTGTTCCGTGCTATCAATAAATGTGTGACTTTAACTTGACATCCCCTGGTTTTTAGTTTCCTCCTATTCCAGCATCCCAGCAGCGGTGGGTGGGAAAGTATTAATAAATATAATCAATGACCTTCAACTTGAATGTCAGGGAATCAGAAACGTGCCACGCGTCCCATGTCAGATGCTAGCCGCTTTGTCCAGGGGGGGAAGGAAAACCATTTCAGTTCAGGGGCTTGCCATGTGGTGATTTCATTAGTCTCTGCTGTTGCGCTGTCGAGTCGAGCGTGTCGTTTATGTTGAAATGTTATCCTCGCCCTTGCTCGGTGGTCCCGTGTGTGTGTGTATGTTGCGCTCTGGGAAATGCAAGTGCAATTTAGCAGTCGTCCGTACACTTTCCGGAAGGGTCTCCGTGTTCGTTTTGTTGATGCAGTTTGCATCCCTCTGGAGTGAACAACGTGTGCAGCACCGGGATTTGCCCTATGAAAGGGTAGGAATCGGGGGAGGATTTTATGATGATCCGTGGCTGGGATTGATGTGATGATTTATTATGATGTGTTTTCGGTCAGGGAAGTTATTTTTTTGCTTTTTCACAATCAAACGCAGTTGAATTTGGATAACGATCCTGCATTTAATCGCTGGAATTATTACCGTAAATCATAGATCCTTAATACAAAATAATAAATCCTACATGCTAAATCCTAAATCCTGGAGAACCATCCCAAAATATAAATCTTTAATCTTAATTTCTCAATACTGAATCCCAAACTCTCCCAAAATGAAAGCTAGAGCCTTGATTCAATATGTAGAATCCAAGGTCCTAGAACAAAGATTTAGAGATTCGAAACCTAAAAAGTGTCTATCTTTCAATGAGTTATTATTCTTTCATTGAATTAATGTTATGTGGTTTTTTTCTGAAACTAATAAAAACTAATTAACATAATAATAAGCGTGAAATCCCTTATTTTGCTGATAAATGAAATATGACACGAAAAAGTATAATTTTAAATATCGTTTCAAGCGCCTCATTATTCACACCATACTTCGGCTGTAAAGTTGTTCGATCGCAAACTTTAAACTCGGCTGCAGGATACGAAAATCGATATTTTCTACCCTCCGCTGTTACAGGTTCTGCGGGAACACTCTTCTCGAGTTTTGCACAGCTTTCCGAAACGGTAGCCTTCCTCAACATAAACGCTGCTCTGCTTTCCGGTTCATTCCCGGTTAACGCAGAATTCACACCGACTTTCATAGAATTGATTCCTGCAAAGAACGCAATTATCGGAACTCACTCTCTCGAGCTCGAATGGCACTCACGCGAGTGCCCTTCGGATGTGGAGTAGAATTTGTGCTCTCGAACTAGACGGTGGACGGGAACGGAAACAACGAGAAGAAAAATCAATAGCACAAATTTTCATAGTCATCAGAAAAATTTGCTACTTTAAAGGCACTTGATTACCGCGTGACGTGAAGAGTGGATTGGCCACTCGAAACTGGCCGCGGTCTCCTCCTGGTGCAAGGATGAAACAAGTACAGACGAAGAGCATCTTCAGCGGACAAAAGATTCGTTCTCTCTCTCTTTCTCTGTTCCCTGTTTTGCGGCAGCTAGGGTCGCTAGCCTGCCCACTGCTATCGCAGCATCATTGTTCCCGCGAGTGTATCGAGCGCTAAATACATGAATGCATTCAAGAGGTTTTCCGTTCCTTCGTCGACCTTTTCATAAACGTTCACGTTCGTTTAATCGGGATGCTTTTTTCCCTACAAACGTACGTACCATACGCATGTTTCGCGGTTTTTCGCTTTTTTGTTGTATTTCAAACAATCGTTCGTCCAACCGAAACGGACGACAAAAGGATTCCGAAAGAGGAATGTGGGAGCTAGGAACGCAGGGTGGAACAAAACAAAGGATTTCTCGTCTGAAGGGTGGCTATAGACCACGATAATCGATTTTTGTTTTCAATCCACGGGTAGATTTTGTGATAAGATCGATTTCGAGTTTTACGGCCGATTTTTTAAAGAATATTCTCAAGTCGTACAAAATTGTATGCACGAAGGAGCAATTCGAGCAAATGAGAAGATAACCCGTTTGCTTGCAACAGATCGCCGCATTCCACGATGGGTCGGTCAACGTTTCTGCATAACGCTTAGTAACATATCTGTTTAAATAGAGTTTATGGCTCTATTCATAACCCAAGTAACAATCGAAATGCTTCAAAGACTTAAGACTGTTTTGTTTTCGTTTTATGTTAACTTACATTAAAATCTTTTATTATAATTTGGTTTTATTTGATAGCCACAAAATATGATCCGCAAGTATTCTTAACAGCCATCCTATGCCAACCGTCATATGCATTAAGTTGTATGAGAGTCCCTCTGATGGCAAAATAAAACTAAAAACCTGAATTAATCCACCTAGCAGTGCAGAAACCTTTTTTATACTAACAATTACTACACATAAACTTATTATTCCAGTAAACCATAAATCGTTTAAAATTTAATTTTAAAGATAGTTTTCCAGAGGATGAACCAAATACGATCATTGAATATGTTTTTTCGACCCCAAACCATTTTTCAAGTTGCCTGGGATAGAAACAGTTTATGAATTTTTGACATAACCGAACGCCCAGAAACAATAAAGATAACAATGATGCAGATTCCATTCTAGAACAGCAAATATGTTTGTCAGTTCATTGCAATACTATTGATATAATTCCTCATAATCCAAGCTAAAATACCACAATGGCTTCGTTTTTAAAAATCACACAATCTAGAAAAGAACATAGTGATTGTAGATCGTGAATTAGCATCGAATATTTCCTACGATTTGCAGCAAAGTTCAACAAACTTGCTCTCAAGAAATTATAGTTCAGAATTATACAGGAACGCGTTGAATGCTTTGTTACCGTTACCGTTACCGTATAAAAGTTACTTGAATCATACGTGTGATTTTTTCAAGAAATCAACAAAAATCTTGATAAAATCTGTGAGGATCAAATGCTAATAGATTTCATTGAAATTCATATAACTACTTTCGCAAGTTGTCAGTTTAATTCTATTCCACATGTATGATTTGAAAATGAAGGTTTTTCGCAAGACTTAAGGATTCTGGCTTTTTAAAGTGTATTCGAGAACGTTACTCTTTTTCAAGGCCTAGGCTGTATGGTAAAATCCAAAACAATTTCAGAACTTTATAAAACTTGCTGCTACAACGAGAAGTGGGATAACATGGATACTCTGTTTGCACTGACTTTTATATTAGAAAGCAATATTCATAACACACAAAAGCGTAGTGTATCAGGTGAGTAAGGAGCGGACTTAAATAAGCATTCTGGTTCCCTCTGAAATATAGTTCAGTTAGGACGCACTACACAGAGTATGAAACACAGCAAAGATATCTTTTACTCTTAGTTTCTTTTGAGAAATGAAAAGCGGTTGAAAAAAAAGAGAGCGAGAGAAAAAGAAAGAAGGGGAGATAGAAAAAAAAGAAAGATAGAGACAGAAATGATCCAAAATTGATGATTTAAATGTTCTAACATTCAAGCAACTAATAAAAAAACTCGCTCAGTATGATTTTTTAAGAGCTTGGGAGCTTCCATTTGCACTTGTATACACCAGAATCGGATAATGCGTTCTGTAAGAAAGGTGGGATTTTTTCTTGTTTTTCTTTGTTCCATTTTGATATACCACACAGATAAACAACATTTTTACAACTATACACGTACATACACACATACACATACATACAGCCAGTGTTCATTTAGTTGAACTGAGCCGATTGGTATACAAGACTTGACCCTCAACAGATTCATGTTGTGTTCAAAGTTAAATATCCTATGTAAAAAAATACTCTTCGATCAATATCTCGAAATCTAAGCCACTAATCAAAAATCCACTCGGTAGCATTCTGGGGAAGCACAGTAGCTCTCATTAGCATATAAGATCATCAAAATCGGATATTGCGTTCTATAAGAAAGGTGCGTTAGTATTTTGCGACACATACATACAGACAACATACATACACACACACACATACACACACATACACACACACATACACACGAACAGACATTGCTCAGTTTGTCGAGCTGAGTCGAATGGTATATACGGTTCGGCCCTCCGGATCTTGGATCTATTTTGCGTTTTTCGACCGATTTTATAAGCTTTGTTTAGTATAACAAAGGTAAAACCTGCATACTATAATGGTGGCTAAAATAAAACCTGATGATCGTAACTTAGACAGATGAAAACCGTGATAGTGATGGGTTTAGTATACGCTATGTTCTGATCAAACTAAGAGAATCAGTTATGATGAGGGATTTTGGAAGCGTTCGAGGGTTTTCCGAAAACAACATGTCACCTTAAGTGAAAAATGCATTTTGAAATTCAGTCCCAATTCAGCATTTTATTTTACAACATCACCACACAGAGTAGTTTTGAAATTCAAATGATAGATAAAGTCATACAATTAACAAGAAATGACAAATCGTGGCATTTATTCAATCATCACCTCAGTTCAGAGGAACTAAATTTTGATTAAATAGTAATTTTCAACAGAATTACTGCGGCGAGCGGTAATTAAGGTGAATTCGTGGTAGGTTTTACCATAAATAATTCACGGCATGTGTTTTTACATGCACGAAAATGATTTAAATGACAATAATAATCAATCAATATAGAAAGAAAACTCACACATTTCTGTTTTTTACGACACTGTCCGAATATAATGTTGTCATTGAGGATGAAACCAAGATAAAATTTATTACTTCACATTTAATATGGAGAATATATCTCAGTTAAAATTTCGTGGCCATTCTATGAACAGCAAATCAGCCTGTAAAAACATCTGGTCCTATGATGGAGCGCATATGGAGTTTTCATGACTGCAATAAACCTGGGCCAACTAGCCATGACACATGTATATAGCTGTTGTTAATAGGTTGTTATAGCCGCGTGGTCGGCATTGAAGGTTTTATGTTTTGGTTTTATTTAGCACTAAAAAACTTAGATATAACCTATTTTGTTACTTGGGAAAAGAAACTATTATGAAAAGTACTGAAATTGTTATATTTTCGTCGGACGTGAGTACGAAAACTTACAAATCTTGTACAACTTTTACAAACAGATTTACGGAAATTGATTTAAAATTTTAACGTACAGTCAATCCTACTCCGCCAACCCAGCAACTGGTTAATCCCTCCACGTCTATGAACGTTTGCAATGCCGAGCTAGCCGTTTCTAAAATAAAGCTTCCTGAAGTAAAACTTTCCACTCCCGATGGTTCTCTCACGGAGTAGCTTACTTTTCGGGATAAATTAAAAAATTTGATTGACCCTAATCCTCAACTATTTGATATCGATAAATTCTCCTAATTTGTAGAGCCATTGTCCAAGGATGCGAAAAAGGTAATTGAAGCTATAGAAATTGTTGTATTCCCTTAATCCCGCTCGTTACTCAGACCGACCAACAGAAAATCAGTCTATTTTTAACCTAGAATCAAATGTGAAGCAGTTTGCCAAATTTTGGGAACTAGTTACTACTGGGAACTAGCTACTCCTCCAGTATCATATCGACCTAAGAGACAACTTGTGAAGCACACTTCGCGGATACTACAAACAGGGATGGAACAGGTCACTTTATTGTGGTCCTTCCAAAGAAGCCATATGTTCTTCCACTATTGGGAAATTTATATGAAATTGCCAAATGACGCTTTGTTTCACTGGAGCGTCGTCTCCTAGCGAACCATTGACGAATATCAGAGCTTGAATCACATGGAGCCAATGGAAGAAGATATCACTACGAAACTCCGCGTCATATTCAATGCCTCCTGTAAAACGGACACTGGCATCTCACTGAATGACGTATATATGGAACCTTTGCTGCACCCTATCTAGCTACTAAATGGCCTCAACACCTTGCTAAAATTGGAAGCACTGCATACACTGAAGCTGCTGCTGTTGTTTGCCAAATATTTTTAAATAGACGATATGATCAGTGGAGTCAACGGCCTTGAGGAACAAAAGGAATTGATTTTTTTGTTGTTGGGGGAATGGAATTATGTTGTCCAACGGTGTGAACTTTTGCAATTAAGGAATTGTTTGGCCAGTCCCTAAAACTTTCAAACTCAGCTGGGCTCAGCTTACGAAAGTGGTCTTTCTATTGTTCATACATTTTGGCCCACTTACTTACCTTACCAAACAGTCCCTTGCTACACGTAAGAGCCGTCTTCATTTCACTCGGTCCATGATTTCGCTATCTCTGTAGTCTGCATAGGATCCGAAGATCGTTTTACATCTGATCAATTCACCTTGCCCGGTGTGCATCTCTTCGTCTTATCCCTGACGAATTGGTTTCAAGAACCATCCTTACCGGGCTGTCGTCCGACATCCTTACGACATGCCGAACGATAGATGGCTTCCCAAGCAGCTTCTGCAGTTCGTGGTACGCAACACCTTTCTCTCAAAGACCTGGTCAAAGGTCTGGTCCTCCGAAAGCATAATCTATGTCTTATAGCCGTAGAGGACTACCGGTCTGATCAGTGATCAGTGAAAAGACACCAACTATTCCCTGTGATATTCTCTGTATCAATATCGAAAAATATTGACAGAGTCTCCCCGTCCAAATAGGTCAATTTATGTTTGCTTCCATGAACCTAGACTAATTTGATGTCTCGAAGATGAAGGATTTTCGAAAAGTTTGAAACAGCCTATTTTCTTGAATAATTTCTAAACCTGTCGTTGGAGGGTAATAAAAACTGATGTCTTGAAAGAAAACATGCTGAAAAAAGCAACAGTACCGTACAGTATATGTGTAGCAGAGTGCCGCTGGTCACTCGTCGTTTACCATTGCAGCGGTACGCGACTTCTATTCGCGTGCAATGAAAGAAAAAGTGCAATGGTACTGCTAATGGCGATTGAAAGTTTATCTCAAGAATATGGTTACCATGAAAAGCATGAATTACTCACCAAGAATTGAACAATTTTGCAACGGTCAGTAGTTATAAATTATTTTTATTTCATTTTATTTTCGATATTCACTAAATCATGATCGACATAATATTGAAAGAATAAATTCCAAAATTTTCAAAATTATCGAAGAGTGAGGGCCGGCGATTGCTTGTAATTTTTTTTTGTCCATTTACTAAGATTTATTCAGAATCTTTTTTTCTTACATTTCAACATTGCTAGATGATTTTTCTTAATTTTAACGTAACAAATAATATACGTATATTAGCTTGTCTATCAAAAAACAAAAGTGAGGCTTTTTAAATTTTAACTTCGTTGTAATTGTTGTTTGCTACGATTTCGTTGCTGGAACTTGTCAATAATTTTGTTTGGCATATCTTCTGATGTTTAGTGAGCCTATGTAGAGGCGGCGAAATTATTATCATAGTTGATTCTATAGTAAAATAAAACAAAACCAGTCATTATGATGACGTAAGTATTTTCGGATTTGAGAGATTTGGTTGGATTTTGGAGGTTCATGAGGAAAATATCTTGTGCTTACTTAACAGCAACGACACACCTGTATCGAAACAAAAAAAATGTTGTTAGAACAAAAAAAAAATACTATGGGCACAATATCGCCGAGTGTACACGAAATTTACTCGAGTGGTTTTAAGTTTATTTTTAATAGAAGGTTTTGAGGGAAAGCCGTGAATAAAATTACGTAGGGGAACTGCTCCATTATTCATCTCAGCCCGTATATTCATCTCATTCAACATGTAAATACAATTGAAAATAGGAAAAAAACGCATACTTTCTTCTTAAACCAATCTGCTAATCCATGGAATGGATTCTTCTTAGTTCACTTTAGATTTCTCATTAAGTAGAAACCTCAAAAACTCACTTAAAAGCTCTAAATTTGATATAACAGTCAGGCATCTGCACTCGAAAACTCATTTAATTCAATCACCTACCTCAGAAAACAAAATCCGCGCATTGCTCTGTACGGCTACAACGGGACTCGTTCAGCAGCCAACCAAAGTTTTTCTCATCACTAGCGGACTATTTTTTAGTTTAATCGCTAAACAAAATCACTCACTACACTAAGAATACTTTAATCTTTGAAACGTTCACCTCAAATTCCCCAAAACCAGCTTGAATTAGCAGAAATATATGAGGTGAATTTCTACAATTCTTAAATTTTATCTGTATGTATTTTCATCTGTTTTCACTGCCTTGAAGAAAATAAAAAGTTGCCAAATCGGTTTCTGTTAATACGTACAAAACATACTGAAAATGTTGAATTATTCCGAAATAATTGACATAAATGGACAGCACTGCAGTGGTTACCTAGGTTACCATATTTGCACGTAAACAACTACAGCGGATATCTAGGTAACCTACTACGACAGTCTGCGGCTACGTTCATGATGAATGTGATTCATTTATGGTTAACAGTGTAATGAATATGGGGGCTTCGTGAGATGAATAATTGAGCAGTGATTTAAGTTTTGAGATGGATATGGAAGCGTTGTGCAAAATGGTTTGTTTTACAAAATTCAGGATAAATCTAGTCAAGTTTACTAAATATACAATATTGAACGATTCTATAAGAGCACATAAGCGTATTTTGTTTATTTGCTCAATGATTTCATGAAAATTTGTTGTTGAATCAGTGCATTCTTCGTGAATATAGGCTTAATGAGATGAATAATGGAGCAGTTCCCCTAAGTCACTGAATAAACGAATTGATTCTGTCTGCGGACTCAGTAAACTTTGAATCTAATTACACTGCAGGGCTTAGTTTCACGTCACTATTTCAAACAACTCTTAGGGCTGTAAACCTTGCGTATTCAATGTTAAACTTTCTGAAGAATCTAGAAAAACAAATTGAACGATAGGGTCCTTTACGTCTCCAACACTCCAAAACATCAAAAAACGGTCTGCATCATACTTTTCGTATATTTTTTGTTTTTTGAAGCACAGTTGTATTTCTTTCCTGGAAAACCCCATATTTCACCTTCAATTTGAGGCCAAAAGATTCAAACTCGGCGAAACGGCCTCAAAGTTACAAGTATTTAAAAATAATTAATTTTCAAATTATGTCACCCTAAGGGCCAAACAAACAAATACCTATGAGTCTTAAATGTTTCGATAAAAACAACTATAGTGGTTTTGAGTATCGAAGCAAAAGAAATTTCGAATAGCCCTTTTTGCATGGAGTTGCTGAATCACAATCAGAGCTGCGATTAATCCTAGCAACATGCTGACTATGACGAGAGAGAAAATATCATCGCACTCGTTTCTTTCTCTCTTGAATAGCCAGCAACCATCACAGTAAGCGTGGAGATCCGACAAGTGATTCAATATCTTGTCTCTTTTGTTGCCATTTTCGGGTTCTCATTGTCAATCGTCGTGAATATACAGAGTTCACTGGGAAATATCACTGCAATGCAAATCAAGGTGATTTTTGGAATATCAAAAATCGTTTTAGTAGCGTGATTATGTCAGTGCCAGCTTGAAGTTTGTTGCTATCAGGATTTTTTAAATTTGATCTGCTTTGCGTTCCGTGACGATCCCAACTCAAGATATGGCCACAATGAACTAGGTTTATAATTTCAAACCAGTGGTTATAGGTGTCGCTTGGTGGGCTGCCACAACAACCCCGAGTATTCGGAACACAACCGGAACAGGTCCGCATTTTTACATTTTACAATGAGAGGCATGGTAGGATTTTAAGCACTTCTAAGCACTGCTTTAATCATCGTTACCATGTTACTGAAACATGTTCCGGCCATATATCCGAAACCAATCGATTAACTCCGGCCATCCTCTTCGTTAAAAGAAAATATGAATGAAAACTAGGAGAAGCAAAACCGTTCCGAACCGAAATTGAACAGTTTCAAAGTTGAACCGTGCCAAAATTTAACAGGATCTGTATATAAATATACATACCCATACATATTTAAAATTTTCCTGTTTTGCCACCCGCGATTCATTTTTTGCCGCGAACTAACACTGTCTTTAGTTTAACCTACAACAAGCAAAATATTCAAGAATGAAATTAATGAACTCTTGCTGTCAAAAAACAAATGAAAATGCAATATTATTTTTCAGATATGAGATCATTTGAAAAACATTAATAGAATTTTTTTTATTACAATTGGTGTTATGAAGAAGCATATTCTCTACTAAGAAAAAAAAATGATAATACAGATTCAAAATGTACCAAACTAAAATACGCTCAGTTACAAAACGAAGTAATAGTTGTTTATTGGCAATGCTTCTAGTCGGCGTGCAGCCAAACCGAACCAAGCGTTGAAAAACATTTACCGCCGCAATTGCTGTGTACAAGCTGTTACAGAGAACTTTTGTTATAATATCGTTATCAAATGCTCAAACGATTCGTTACTTCATAATAGATAGATTATTACTTCTCATATCCACTGGGTGTCAATAACTCAATCTGAGAAAACGGCGTTTAGTTCGGTCTGATCGCACGCCGACCATATATCAATATCATACATATCAATTGAAGAAAAATCATTGATTTTATGTTTGATATCCTCATAACATCATGCTGTCAAAATGAACTTGATATTTCTGCTGGTTCAATCTCAGTACAGCCATACCCGAATGATCGAGAAATATAGAAAGAAAAAAATGAGAGTGAGAGTTGACGCTAAGAGAATCATTGTAACATCGCAAGCTCTTTTGTAATGAACCATGCATCGTAGTTGGCTGATTCTGGTGTTGCATCATTTTGGCGTAATGTCAGTAGTATGATATTGACTTTCCGCAGCTCTGATCACAATACAAACATTTATTTCAAACTCATTGAAATCTTTTGTTCACAAGATAGGATATCGGCCCTATTATCGTCAGGTTTTACTTATTATCGTCAAAGGGATAAATGATGTCCAAGATCGTTAATTTCTTGCTTAATTGTTCTTCATAACGCAGAGCACCTTCCTACAAAAGATTAGTTCTCTTTGACTTCATTGACCTCCCGGACGATAATAGATAAAACCTGACGAAAATAGAACCGATACCCTACATAATAACTATTCTCACCATTCTTAATGAATTTTTGTTTTTAGGTTTAGTTTGACATTTCTCGATTTTTATTACTTATATCGTTTAAGCTCTTTTACGTCTACGGTTTCAACTCTTCTCAATCCGTTTGATTTTTATACCTTTTTGCCTTTCTCCTAGAAAGGTATAGCAATCACTGGAAAAACCAAAGGTATAAAAGTGCTCCAAAGGGTCGAATCTCGTATATCAATCGACTTAGTTTGACGAGCTGAGCATTTTCTGTATGTGTGTGTGTATGTGTGTGTGTGTGTGTGTGTGTGTAACGCTCTCCCAATCTCACTCGATTTTCTCAGAGATGGCTGGACCGATCTTCATGGAATTAATCGCAAATGAGAGGTCTAGTTGCTCCATAAGACCCTATTGAATTTCATTGCAATCGGATTTTTAGTTAGAAGGTTATGTTCAAAAATTGTTAGTTTAGTTAGAAGGTTATGTCAAAAATTATCTCAGAAACTACTCAACCGATTTTAACAAAATTGGTTTTATATGAACGAGCTACTTAAAAAACTCTTAACTTTTGGGTTTCATGAAGATTAAACTTGTGGTTCACAAGTTATTTAAAGAAACGTGTTCTGGAGAGTGTTTAATCTTACTCATGTTTCTCAGAGATGGCTGAACCGATTTCCACAAAATCAGTGTCATTTGGAAGGTCTAATTACCCCATAAGACCCTATTGATTTTTTTTTGCAATCGGACTATTACTTTGCCTGTTATGTTGAAAAATGTGAAATCCAGCTTTAAAAAGAAACATATTCTGAAAACTACTTGAACTCACTCACTTTTCTCAGAGATAGCTGCACCGATTTTCACGAAATCAGTGTCAAATGAAAGGTCTAGCTGACTCATAGCACTCTATTGAATTTTACTGTAATCGAACTGTAACTTCGTCTGTAATGTACCGAATTGTGAAAATCACGAAACTTAATTATCTCAGACAGTACACAACCGATTTGATCAATCGTATTATCAGATGAACGGGCTAGTTAAGGGGTAATTGATGAATTATGATTTAACACGTGGTTTCAAAGTTTGGCTGCCCTATACGTTCCCATTTCATTTGATTTTAATCGAACCAGGCAACCGTTATGTATTAAATTGTTAATAAAACAACGAAATTCTATTATCTCAAAGATTACACGACTTATTTAAACATAACTAGTGTCATACGAACGAGTCATCTCTCAAACTTACAAATAACAAACTTAATAACAATTTGATATGTGGTTCAAAAGTTATGGAAAGAAAACAAATTCAAAGGCTATTTAAAACTATACCTGCTATGATCAGTATATGTGGCCACAATATAATTTAAATGTGGTATCGTACCATTTGAATGTTCGCGGTATCGCTCGTGATTGAATCGTTCGAAATTAAGTATCATTACTTTTATTTCGCTATTTCTTGAGCATTGACATTACGTCAAATTTCATATTTTATACTTCTATTACAACATCATTATTTCGGAACCCAAAAAGTAAATACACATTTATTGGACTGAAGCGTTCATGTAAATCTATTTTTACAAATAATAAGTTTGAATGAGAAAGGCTGGGTCTGACCGCTAGGTGGATTAATTTAGGTTTTTCACTTTCAAATAATTTATCATATTTATGACATCAAAATATGTGGAAAAAAATATGAATGCCATATTTTACTCAGCTCAATTTCAATCCCTTTACCTAAGAATTGTATTATTTGCCTTATAACTAATTCATTTTACATATAATCTACCTACTTAGCCGATTTACTCTACTTTTAGCACATTTACCTTATTCTTTAGTCCCCTTTTTATCACAACAATATTTGACACAATACAAAAAAATGTTTAACGGCGCCAGTTAATTCTAGTGTCTTAATTTCTAAGATATCTAAGGTATCCTTGCTGCCGACTACGAGCTAAATTCAATTCTAGAATTGAAATTAACATGTTGGTTTTTATTTGCTGGTTCTTTGTTTACTGGCTATTTTGACGTTCCACTGAGCCAGGAATCATAGAAGACTTGTATTCCTCGGGCCTTGTTGGATTCGTGCAGGGTCTGGTTGCTGGTTCCAAATCCGAGGTCTAAGTGTGTTCTTGCCGTTTTGTTGGATGTAGGCGGAAGGGAATGGGACTAGAGTGGGGCATGGATGGATTTCAGGAAAACGTATACGAGGGACATGTAGGGTAGGTCACGGCTCGCCAAGACAACACGAATCAATTACAATTCTATCAATTGAATCATCAAATTAGATCTGGCGTCACGGTGTACAGGGCATGACCAAATGCTCTATGTCGTGATAACCTTCTCGACCTACATCCAATCCCTTGAACCACGGAATCGTCGATACCTTGGATATAATTGAACGTAATCACCTTCCCAGTTCCCCTCTGGTCCAAAAATTTTGACAACTGATGATCGTATGCTGACGTACAAGTGCATACCATTCTTTAAAAGCAATTGGTCTTTCATAGATTCCACTGTTTGTTGCGCCCACCTTAGCCAAAGAGTCCGCTTTCTCAGTGCCCGGTATCGAGCAGTGAGAAGGGATCTACACTAAGGTAATCTGAGAAGATTTTTCGGATAAAACACTCAAATGTTCCCGTATTTTCCCCAGGAAATACGGAGAGTGCTTAACATCTTACATCGGTCGGAGAGCCTCAATGGAACTGAGACTGTCCGTAAAAATGAGTCAATGGTTCGTGGGTTTAGTCCCTTTGTTTATTTATTTTTTGTCTATTTATTCATTCAGTTATTTATTCATTTATTTTTTATTTATTTATACATCAATTCCATTTAAAAAGTCCTATCCGATTTTGTTCCGCTTCGATCATACTCAAAATATAACTATGGGTTTGTTTTTTATCGAATTATTTTATACCCACAGTTTTTATCTAGCCCTTAGAGTAACACTTTCTGTAATGGTGTTGTTCAAAAAACGACCTGCTTCAAAATTTTTAATTTTTTAAAATTTATAGTTTTAATTCGACATACTAAACTTTGAACGGTTCTTTTTTTGAGGGACATCCTAGCTCTTAGGTGTCTTTGGCAAAGTTGTTTAACATCCTAAATATTACACTTTGGTGTAATGTAGTGCATTAATAAAGTATTGCTGCGCTCTCTAGAAAGGGAAATGCAAATAAGTAGGCTTTCACGTTTACAAATATCATACAAACCTAAAATTCAAGCACCAATCAGAGACAAAACCAATCAACTTCCGGTAAGTTAAGGATTGTTCGGAGCCTCAAATGAAGCCACAAAAAAAAACTTGGTTCTGGAAAGTCAATCACTTTGCCTCACCCTTTTGTTTATACTCTTCTTCCTTTTGGCTGTTGGAAGCGGAGTTCTGCTTGAATGAAATCAACATTCATCACCTGGATATCACGCAGAAGCTGTTGCGGGTTAAAATTCACAAATCATATCTTTCCATCTTATTTGTGGTCAGAAACAGACATTGTTCCACAAGGAAGTAATGTTGGACCACTCGAATATTGAATACCTTATCATTTATTATTCTGAATGAAATAATTAACCTTTTTTCAAGCCATTTGTGATTAAATTTCTCGGGAAAACAATTTAAAAAAATAAGAAACGCCAAGTGAAAATTTATCTTGTATCCTGTGGATAGTATTTTAACTATTAATTGAAATTTGGTTTTTGTCAAGAATTCTATTTGGTCATTATATTTTTTTTCGCTGCGTTTTTTTTTTGTTTGGCTTTCTTAGTTCCTTACAATTTGTTCTCGGACAGTTTTCATGCGCAGCCACTGGTTTCTGAGCAAGAATGCTTTGAATAGAGGCTGGGCCCTACATGCACACATGCGCCCTTTAGGGAAGTTGTTCTTGAGTCTTCTAAATCAGGTACGTGTGCGAGGTTACATTCAATGAAAAAAACTGTCGATATTAAACCATACATCATTTGGCTTGGAAACGCTCTTATGTGATTTGTCAATTGCTCATAAATACCCTATTCGGAATAATATTTTTGAGATTAAATATCAGGTGATGCCATATAGCATCAACATAAAGAAAGTATTTTTTTTCTATTCTTGCCATCTTATTTCATGCGGCGGTTGTTGTTTTTCTCCCGGATAACAAGGTGTCTAGTATCAACAGTTTATTCCGGCGAAGGATTATTGGAAAAATGTACTTTTTCAAACTACGCAGCCGAAGGTTGTTCCGAATAGCTGTCTGTCTGTGGGAATGGAGTTTTGTGACTATATATGGTTTTGGGAAAGATGGTGCTACACGATTTAGCTGAATTTTTTATGTGGACTTTGTTCGAGATGGCGAAGCTTTTCATACCTACCGCTAATCGAAATTCGAAAGGTCGACTTCGAATGTCATGCGATTAACAACAATTCAAATGTTGTGCTTGCATTGAATATTGACTGAACTATGCAACCGTTTATTTAAACAGCACGTGCATTGCACGGTAAGCGGTATTGTAAAGATAGCATTTTTTAACGTTGTCCTCTTTTATTCTCTCTCTTCAATATTCGCCCGCATTCTTATCTCTACTACAACCCAACCGGCATTGAGAATGAGCCATGTGAGCGTTTTTCTAATCCCGTTATGCTACATGACAGTCATTGATTTAGGTAACTCTCTCTTCAATATTCCCAAAATTTACATTTTTTTATCAAAAAAGAAAACTTTCTGGCCACTGATATAATATTTGAATATTACAGAAATGGCATTAGAAACTAGTTTAGTAGCAAAAACTGCCAATCAAATTTAGATGGAATGAGAGTAAAGTTGTAGGAGTTGTAGAGAGAAGAAACAACCTGTACTTTTCGATGGGGCGGAGCTCCGGAGTGTTGAACATTTTCGGCAAGAAATCGACCTTATTGTCCGCATGCCACTTCAGCACGTCCTTGTAGTAGTGACATGGGGCCAAATCCGGCCAGAAGATTGCTGGGACGTGGTTGGCCTTCAGACGGACAGGTGTTCATCGTGTCCTGGGTCACGAAAGGTGCACTCCGCTTCCCGCGCGTGCAGATGGCTTGCCAAAACAGGAATTTCTTCGCAAATTTAGACATCTTCTGAGTGCGGACATGCTCCGGAACGCTGAACTTATTCTTGGCCGTGAAAAACAGGTTTCCAGGGATCTGTTTGAAGTCGGCCTTCACATATGTTTCGTCGTCCATGATGCAGCATTCAACTTTCGTCAGCATGTTGAGGTACAACTTCCTGGCACGGGTTTTGGCAGACTTGTTCTGCTTCTCGTCGCGATTAGGGGCCTTTTGTACCTTGAACGTTCGAAGTCCAGCCTTAGTTTTGGCCTGCTGGACAAAACTTCGGCTTAGGTGCAGCTTCTTAGCCACATCCCGAACGGAGGCGTTCGGGTTTCGGTTGAAGGCCCCAACTACGCGGTTGCGATTTTTGGTGTTGTACGGAATACTTTTTCCTTCACTTCTGGGCTTCCAATCGGTGGTCAATCGTTCCTCGAACCGCCTAATCACTCGCGACACCGTGGTATTCGCGATTCCCAACGTTTTAGCGATGGAACAATGCGAGAGATCCTTGTTCTCTTGATGAATGCGCAAGATTTTATCACGCACGAGCTGTTCTTTCCATTTCCTCCCTTTCCGCGAGTTTTGATCACAGGACTTTAAAACTTGCAGGATGTAAATAATTCACTATGAACTAAATCCACCCAAATTTTCATTAAATTCTACCCAACGGTTAAAAAGTTAGAGCAATTTCATGGTGTGGCATCGTGGACACCCCTTATAGGTGAGTTTTGAAGAAAATAAACCAAGGAAAATATTATATTGCGATATATCTTTCAATCAACGAAATTGTTTTCGTTTGATATTTTAAGCATTTTTTGTGTTGTTATAAGGTATCATTTGAGATTGTATTTTTTTCTGGCATTGAGCTGGGTATTCAGATATATGTTACCGCGTTTCCGGCCGTTTTGAAAATATTATCAGTGATTTTTTTCTTCTCTCTCATGTTTCTTGGCCTTCGGAGGAGTTTTTTCCGCTCTCAATAATTTGGGATTGATGAATTTTCCCACATTTTCTGTCGTAATTAAAGACACTGAACTAAACACGGTGTCAGATTTTGCCCTGAAAGTTGGTTTTCAGTGAGATTTAGCTCAATTTGGAAATATTTTCTCTTCCATGTTCTCTGTCATTAAAAATATTTTCATTCGGAAATTACATTAGGTTTTTTTTTGCATTTCAAGCTTAATATTCGTTTTTATAGAATTTCAGCTTGATTTCGTATCGGTTTTAATTCACTTTTTGGCCTTTAGAAATGATCTTTAGTCGTTCTGAGCACAATTCAAAGTAATTTTCATTTGGATCAAACTGGCCTCAAGAAGCGTTCTTCTCAATCCCCAGTAATTTGTTGTTCCATGAACTATTTCACGTTCTGTTGTGCTTTTCAGTGGTACTGAACCTTATTCATTAATACAGATTTACAGTGATGTATTCTTATCTTTTCTGCCTTGATGATCTTTTTTCGCCTCTTCTGAGGATTAAAGTATCAGTCTGGTGTGTACTCTTTTTCGGCCCATAAATGTTTTCTTGACGAGCCTATGTATGACTCTTAACATATTCAGATCCCGTTTGGTCTTCGTTTTATTCATTATCACCGGATTTAGGCTAGTTTTGGGACAAATGGAGCCAAGGATGTAAATTATCACTCACGCTCATTTTTTTTCGCAAGCCGATAGCTCATATAGTAAGTTCATTTTTAGACAACTTTGTATGACGAACTTAAAGTCCTCAAGTAGAACTACAACTTTCTTGAAGAGAGTATTGCTCTTACTCAAACACCGGCACCATGAGAGCACATTTAAGAACGATCGTGATAATTATCGCGATAATTTGCAAGAATGTGCTCTTATAGCTCCGGTTTATGAGTACAAGTAATACTCTCTTTGACAAATCATTTTAATTCACAAGCAAACTCTATGTTCCACAAGGAACCAACGTGAGATCTCTCGAGCAAAGAGGCATTTTTTATTTATTGCTCGAAAATAACCAATAAATCAGTGCACATTTTCTACAAGTGGTGATATATTATATGCAGCATTTTTCCAATTCATTCATGCTGAAATTGCTCGAAGAGAACGAAAGAAAAACATGAACAGGTTAATGAAAAAGTCCTTTCAATCCGGCTGGCCCCTTTCTCATTATTTGTTTTCCACAACTCCGTGTATTCCAACACCGTTTCACGAGTTCATTGCCTCGTGCGCTGCGCGGATTCTTTTTGCTACCAGTAGAGGGGAGATTAGTTATTGAAAATATCTAAATCATCTCAATAGCTAGTAGCTGGCTAATCAGATTAAGATTCGAGTAAATCTACCGAACTGTGCTGTGAGATAACACCAATGTTTATTTACAACAGAAACTAAGACACAGTCAGAACATGACTGTTCCAGATGTAGCATAATATGTCATAATATGTGCTGTTTGAATGGACACGATTTTTGTATTGAGTTAGTCTCTACTCCCAACACCCCAGCCCAGAGCGGCTATGCAGTTTCCTCCTCTAATCACGTCGCACCCCGCCTGGCTGGTCGAACGAATGTAACAATCCAGCACACGTCCCCTTGTGTAAGTTTTATCACTGTGAAGAAAGGAGGAAAATAATAATAACAAAAATAAGACGAACGCTGAGAAACAACCTCCTAGCAGCGAGCAAGCAGCGCAAAAGTCACTCACGAGATTCCTGCTGCTGCTGCTGCCGTCGCTAGCGCTGTGGCCACCCCACGAGTTCTGATCGCAGATTCCAGCCGATATCTCAGTCTACATTCGGGCGATTTGCAGTTCACATCGTTTTCGGATTTACGCCATCGTCGTTGTGTCCTGCTAGGACAGTGCCGCGAGCATTAGTTTTTCTTTTAAATTTTTTAGCAAGGTATCCTATTCTGCAAGGTTCAGTTAATTCCATCGTGAAGTGAAGGAAATTTAAAGCAGTTAGCAGACTTTTGCACCGAGCCAAACCCATGGAACCCGCGAGCGGACAAAGAAAATTTTACTCTCAAATTTGCTACTTTACACCTGCAAAAAGTGCTACTGGGAAGACAAAAATCGCTCATTTCGAGGGAAAATTGATTGCAAAACGCTAGCCTTGTCCCGTGTCTAGGACTCAGTGCTACCGTTCGTAGTGAATGAAAACTGTTTGATAACAGATGCCATAACTAGCCTAGAGGAAAGTGGTTTTTCACACACGTCCTGCGGGATTCTTTTCTGAGTGCCGTCCCATTACGGACCCCACCCCAGAAGGGAAGCAAAAACCCATCGAACAGAGAAGAAACAAAAAATCGAAGAGATTTCCTCGGTTCCTGTGCTCCTCTGCTCGGATGGGGAGTGGTTGTTTTGTGTGCGGAAAGCTTCCGGCAAAGGGCGCGGGTAACTCAGTGCCAGCCAGCATCCAGCCCCTGTCGTGCGCGCAGCATCCTTCTCTCAGAGTGGTTCTCATCGCTCCCGCGCGTTTTTGCACACTTCCTTTTAGGGAATTTGTTTTCGAATTGTTGTCTCCCGCTCCCGGAGGCTTTCTGCACACTGGCCGATGCCACTCGCTCGTCTCGAATCTGTTGAACAGTGGAATCCCGCAGGCACTCTCGCTGTGTGAAGGCGCTTGAACCTACGGACGAGGAAAAAAAGGCGACATTTTTACGCTTTTTTTCGGGGAGGAAAAATTAAAAGTGAGCCGAAATTCTTGCAGCATTTACTAACCAGCTTTCATTTGAAGAGAAAAATCAGTGCGAAAAGTGGTGTCAGTGCAGCGAACATTGCATTATCCTCGAAAAACCAATCGTCGTCGTGATACAACAAAATGTCGTCTCCGTGAAAAGCGGAAAAGTGTTACTCAAGAGTTGAAAATTCGTCTGTCCGGTTTGTCAGTGTGAAAATCAGTGCCAGAACCTCGAGTTAGGTTTCACCCCTCGCATCCGAAAAAAGGATTACACGGAGACTTCGGCCGCGATGGTCACCGGTGAAATGAAGGTGGCCACGGTGGACGTGGAAAGTAGTGATAACATGGCCACGCTACCTGTGGGTCGAACCCTCGGGGGCCCAGGAAACGTCGGGGGCGGCAGTCACAGCGATACCGCCGAGAAGAACAACGCCGCCAACAAAGAGATGGAGCTTAAAAATGTAGTCCCAAAGCCACTGCAAAGGTTAGTTTCAGTCGTGGGAAGAAGGATCAAAGCTTTGTATTAATGTATCCTTCTTATTTTTGCTTGTTGGTTAAATTCCCATAAGTAACTCAGAACTCACGGCTTTTGGGTAACTCGGAGACGCTGAAGCTGGTTCCTCCAGACAGCTTGGTTCCTTCACAATCGAAAAGGTTAACCATGTTTCGAACGTTTGCCACTCACCGAATGTTTGGTAGCTGTCGGGATTGGGCTCTGTGGAGAGGTGGCGAGCCTTCATCCCGCTGCGAAGTCCTGGTGAATTTCTGTGCAAATTGGGTCAGCTCTTGTTCGGTTTGAGGCCCGAGAGTAGCCCGATTTCGTTTCGCGAGTGCTCGCTTCTCTGTTCGGCTTTTTCTGTAGTAGTGGCCTACATAGCGCGAACTACAAAACCCGAAACGGTTTTGTAGCCGCAGTGCATAACAAGAAACGGAATGAACACTCGTAAATGCGGGACTTGACCTACAACTCGCAGGATGCTGTTACGAGAGCTTTACGGGCGAACAATTCGCCCGTGCCTTGCCGTCTCTTGCCGGTGAGATTACGGCTGCCACGATGGTCTAACGAGTTCGTTAATCCTTTTGTGGCTAATCTTTGCCAATGATGAATGGCTGCTGCTAGTGGAGCTTTTGTTTGATCACAATTAGGTTACAGCCGGTAGGGTCTGGACTGTCCTGTCCGTAGCCGTAGCGTAGTTTTTCATTCTTGAAATGCTCAAAAACGGATAAATTTAACTAATGTTTAGGTGAGAGATCGTTAGATAACCTTTGAACTTTAAATAAATGTCATCCAACATAAGAGGTTTCAGGTCGGGTTCTAATTTTTATGTATCATATTCAATGAACTACACTAGACAAGCAAATGTAGCGCCGTCTATTCGTCAAATAAATTTTACTCTACCGATTCTACCTACAATATTGCAATCAATACAGACATAAATACAACGTAAAATAGTGTAACTTATTGTGCTTCAAAACCTGTAATCAGCTCTTGTAATAATCCTGTAATCAGCTCTTGTATTTTCAACGAAATTTATCGTTATTTTCCTTGCAAAACACACTTTAAATTGTGAAACAGACAGTCGATTTTGCTGCCAACTTTTTTTCGCCTGATTGAGAAGCTGTCAAACTTCAAGGAACGTTTAGGTAAAATTTTATCG
Organism: Wyeomyia smithii; assembly: GCF_029784165.1. Lineage (NCBI taxonomy): Eukaryota > Metazoa > Arthropoda > Insecta > Diptera > Culicidae > Wyeomyia > Wyeomyia smithii. Next base: position 29,138,711 of record NC_073694.1, on the reverse strand, counting down.
AAATATCAATGAATAACTACTGAAACTCGGTTGTACATGCTGAATATTCGGAAATTTTGAAGGGATGAATTAACATATAAACTCTAAAAGGTAGTGTCCTACATTATAGCAAAATACCTATCATCATTAGAGCAGTTTATGGAACAAACATCAAGGCATTCAAAGCGTAGGAAGGCTGTTTCTAGTTTTCAACCAACAAAAAAGTTGTGTTGCTTCCGGAAAGTGGAAAGCTACGAACTCAAAGCATATCGTTGACATAGAACATTTTTGTAAACAAAGAAAAATGATTATATCCTCCATTTTCATTTGAATAACAATCAAGTTGTCAGACAAAATAGTTTTTGCCTTTCTTCTAGAAAGGTATAGCAATCACTGGAAAAACCAAAGGTATAAAAGTGGTCCCAATGGCCGAATGTCATATACCACTCGACCCCTTTCGACGAACTGAGCATTTTCTGTATGTATGTATGTATGTGTGTATGTGTGTGTGTATGTGTGTGTGTATGTATGTGCAACTTTTTTTTCTCACTCACTTTTCTCAGAGATGGCTGGACCGATTTTCATAAAATTAATTGCAAATGAAAGGTCTAGTTGCGCCATAGGTTGCTATTGAATTTCATTGTAATCGGATTTTTAGTTTAGAGGTTATGTATCAAAATGTAAAAATCACGAAACATCAATATCTCAGAAACCACATAACCGATTTTAATAAAATTGGTTTCAAATGATTGGGCTGTCTCCAGAACCCTTAACAATTAAATTTCGTAATGATTGAACATATGGTTCAAAAGTTATGTAAAGAAAAGTTATCCTGAGGTTGTTTAAACTCACTCATTTTTCTCAGAGATGGCTGAACCGATTTTCACAAAATTAGTGTCAAATAAAAGGTCTAGTTGCCCCATAAATTGCTATTGAATTTCATTACAATCGGATTGTAACTTTGTCCGTTGTTCATGAAAATGTGAAATCACATAATGAAAGTAAACATATTGACTTCCTCCTAACGATCACTGGCTAATTAAAAGGTAGAAAAGTGATCCAAATGGCCGAATGTCATATACTACTCGACTCAGTTAGACGAATCGAGCATTTTCTGCATATAAGCATGTATAGGTGTATATGTTTGTGTGTGGGTGTGTACGTGTGTATGTGCACCTTTTTTCGCACTCACTATTCTCAGAGATGGTCTGACCGAACAGATTTCAATGAAATTAATTGCAAATGAAAGGTCTAGTTGCCCTATAAGACCCTATTGAATTTTATTGTAATCTGATTTCTAGTTTAGAGGTTATGTATCAAAGTGTAAAAATCACGAAACATCAATATCTCAGAAACCACACATCTGATTTGATTAAAATTAGTTTCAAATGATCGGGCTACCCTTAAAAACCCTTATCTTTTGAATTTTATGAAGATTGAACATGTGATTCAGAAGTTATGGAAAGAAACGTGTTCTGGAGACTATTTAATCTCACTCATGTTTCTCAGAGATGGCTGGCCCGATTTTTTTAAAATTAGTGTCATATGAAAGGTCTTGTTGCCTCAGAAGACCCTAATGATTTTTTCTACAAACGGATTATTACTTTGCCTGTTATGTTTAAAAATGTGAAATCCAGCTATGAAAAGAAACATATTCCAAGACAACTTACTTGGACTCACTCATATTTCTCAGAGATGGTTGACCCGATTTCCACAGAATTAGTATCAAATAAAAGGTCTACCTACCTCATAACACCCTATTGAATTTTGCAGTAATCGGACTGTAACTTCGTCTGTAATGTATCGAAATGTGAAAATCACGAAACTTCATTATCTTAGGAACTACACAACAGATTTTAACACTATTGATATCAGATGAACGGGCTAGTTAAGGGTTAACTGATGACTTATGATGGAACACGTGGTTTCAAAGTTTGGCTGCCTCATACGTTACCTTTTCATTTGATTGTAATCAAACTTAAGCAAGCGTTATGTTTTAATTTGTTAAACAACGAAAGTCTATTATCTCAAGTATTACACGACTTATTTGAACATAACTAGTGTCATACAAATGAGTCATCTCTCAAACTTACAAATAACAAACTTCATATCAATTTGATATGCTGTTTAAAAGTTTTAGAAAGAAAAGAAATTCAAAGACTATTCAACACTTTACCTGCTTCGATCAATATATATGGCCTCAACATGATTTAAATGTGGTATCGTACTATCTGAACGTTCACGGCATCGCTCGTGATTAAATTGTTCGAAATTAAGAGTCATTGCTTTTATTTCGCTATTTCTTAAGTACTAACATTACGTCAAATTTCATATTTTATACTTTAATTACAACATCAATATTTTAGAACCCAAAGAGTGGATGAACATTTATTGGATTTAAGCATTCATGTAAATCTATTTTTACAAATAATAAGTTTGAATGAAAAAGGCTGAGTCTGACCGCTAGGTGGATTAATTAAGCTTTTTTCCAATTTTTCAGTTGCTCTGAATATTCTAAAATCTCCCCTCCATGATGGTAATCAACCGCAACCCCCAATTTTTTGCAAGTTATACACATCTTTTAGTACAATTTTATAATGCTATTGCTGTTTCACACTTTTTGCTGGTTTTTGTTAAATAGTTAATGAAACCATGTATCGAAACATTATCGTTATAGTAAAGACGTGAAAATTCATAGTAAATTTGATTATAATTCAACCAATCCAACACAGACGACGCATGAAGATAAAATAGTTTATAAGCAAACTCTCAGTGGGGGAGGAACCTTGTAGACGACAGATTGGATGAGAAAACTAAATATGTTTTAGTAGGTGATCACAATAACTACTTCAATTGAATGAATTTGGGGCGCTACGAAGCGCCAATGGTGAAGTCATAATGATGACACTCGGCGGTTTAACTTGTGCAATACATTACTAAATCATAACAATATACAAATTTCGATATACGAAATTCAAACTAGGTCGGCAGTCAAAATATGATCGCTTTTAAGGAGAAACAACTCTGTTTCAAGGACTTTTAGCGCGCCTTTTTTTTTTGAATCACTTGGAATATGTTTATATAACGACTGAAAACGATTAGTGTAACGGGTTTATCGGCTTAATCAGTCCGTGTATACAAGCGAAAACGATTTGTTTCATCTTATTCCGACAGTTTCGGTGACTTTTTTTCCCTTTTGTTAAGGAGTAGAGAGATTATCGTTCTATTGTTAAGTAACTTGGAATATATGGAAGAAATGTGCGGTCACATATTTCATAATTTGCTAGGTAAGAAAATTCAGTATTACTCCCAGAAAGTGTTAGTGGCTTTGAGAAGGACCGATTGTTTTTTATACTTTGGTAGAAGGAATGAAACAAATTGCTTCGAACTATTGCATTTTCTACGAACGTACGAAAGTCTGAACTTGGCTGTTTTGCTGCTTGTCTTCAGTTCCTTGTTCACGATATGCATGTTATTCACTTTGCTAATACACTTTGCGCACAACGTTCGTTTGTATACCTACCAACAGTACGCAGCGAGGTCGCCCTCTTTTTCGAATTCCCTCATTCTATCATCTACTCCGCGCAGCCCTACTTGTTGTGTTAGTCTTCTCCGTGGGTATTATAATAATTACACGGGTTTTTCACCATAGGGAAAGGAGTGATAAAATGGACACCCTGAGCTATTTTCCAATTTTCTCCACAATTAAACACTAAAACCATGAGTTGATCGCGCACATTTACTGAGCAACTAATGATTGATGCAAAAAATTGGTAGAGATACTCTCATATAGTATTTCGATATTTTATTGAGCTTTTTTAAAAAGTTTTTGGAGGTAAAATGGACACGTGTGGATAAAATGAACATAGAGAGGTGGTAATATGAACCTTGGACCTTCGGACGTGAACGTTAATTACCGCTTTACTGGTAGCAAAATGTTGTTCGATTACACGTGATACAGTTATGCATTCACCTACAGCTCAATTTTTACCGGTTGTCGTAGAAATAAAACAATAATATATGACCTTATCTGCAAGAAACTGGGAAAAGGTGGAAGCTTGTTTTATGAACATGCCGCATGCAACGGAACGTTTAGCCATCTGTTCTTCGGTCCAAGTTTAATTTTGCGTTTTCCGATATAAACACAAAGCATCTATAATTTTGAATGGAAATTTGCACAATTTTTCTACCATCACTATGGGCTGTCCATTTTACCCGCACAGTACGTGTTATTGGAAATACTCAAAAATATTGAAAAAATCAATCAAACAATTACTAACCTTTAATGATTTCTGGTGGTTAGTAGTTTGGGTACAGATATATGCACAAAAGTCCTTACGAGAAACTGCTTTTCACTAAACAAAGGTTATTTCATGTGAACCAAAAATAACATCATTAACACGAATGTGAACGTGTCTTTTGTTTTTGTGTATCATTTTCGTTGTTTGACTGAGATTTGACAGTGGTCGCGGATTTGTTTACATGGACTTGTAAAATTTTCGGCTCGAGTGAAAATGCGAAAGTGTGTTGTAAAAATTGCATTATTGCCTGGTAGTAACGACTTCGCATAGTCGGGGAGTTGTTCGATCTTTTTCGAACTCGTATCGTTCATTTTCACTCGGTAAATATGAAAAATTTCTAACATCTTGTAAACAAACCCGTGTGAAATATAAAAAAGTAGGAGGTTGTATCCAAGACACGACCGCATAACTGACGTAGAACTACGCACACTATTAACAAATGCATTATTGTAGGTGTTTCATTAATGAGTCATAAAATCTACTAATGCTTGCTTTGTGCTTACTCAACAGTGGGGGAACAAAGACACTGAAAACACGAGCTGTAAAAGCTGTTTCACATTCTGTGAAATAGACGGCTGCTACAGATTTAAATTTAAATTACTATCCAGCACTGATTGCTCGCTTGAGTTGTCAAAAAATTATTAACCTTCAAATATTTGTTTGTTTGCCTTGAGAAAGGCATTTTACTGCTCAAAATTGAATTTGCTGATGGCAACCTTTATGCTGCCCAGTAGTGGGGCAATAACGGCAGTCTGAAGACACACGCTGAAAAGCTAGAATAACCGCGCTGCTCCTGAGATATGGTGACCAACCACCGGGCAAGTGATTTGTTTGATTTAAAGGCAGCCACAGGCGCAACCCGCTGCTATCCACTGCAATCCGCTGTTACTGAGTGCTGATATCTCCGACTAATAAATGTAGTAGCTGATTTTACCAGAAACACTCTTTTATAACCGAAGGTTGCTACGAAATACGCCTTTCTGTTCAGTTTTATTGATTTTTGTACACAGCGAAACAACACCGATGGTGCTCTTACACACGCAACTATTTTAACCCGTTTCGTATTACGGCTTGTAATCAAGCAAGCGATTTCGTTTGCTCGCTGTTGCGTGTTGCATCATGTTGCAACTAAGCAGCTGGGAGACGACGAAATTCTCTCCATGCTGATGGATAGAATCGACTTCATATCAGTTCTGCATAGTCGAATTAACTGCCTTTGAAAATGCGTTCAAACAGTTTGTTGCTTATGTCGTTTTCGTTTTCGCGGTGTAGCTACCCTTTTTCCGTGCTATACTTTGCAGCTTCTAATAAGACATTTTCAGTGTCATTGCATTGGTATGCGTTATAATGAGATAGCTGTCAATTCGTTTTGTTTTGGTCATTATCGCATTCGTCATTTTGTCTCGTTTCCATTTCATATGTCCATCTCGCAAATGTGCTGAGAAAAAATTTACCTGACACTTTACCACGTGGAACGAAAACCAAAACAAACCAGTTTTGACACATACGTGTGAATGTGTTGGTAACTTCCTACAGCACACTCTGCTTTTTTCGGGTGTCATCAGTGACAGAAAAAGTGTAGGGAGAGACAGAAAAAGGGTAGCACGAAAAATCAAATAAAACATTTTCGGTGTCAAAAGTTTCGTTTGAGTTTAGCTACACCGCGAAAACGAAAACGACATTAAAATCGGTTGTGCTGATCGCAGCCTCTGTGCTGCCCCAACAGTGGGGAAGATTGGGTAAATAAATAAAGTAATTTTTTTTCACCGCAACAGAATTTGATTGCTAGAACCCAGCACAGCATGATTGTGTTATTGCCAAAAACTATTGATCTTCAATTACTTGAATATTCGCCTTGAGAAAGGCATTTCGCTGTTCAAGCTCTGTAAAAGCTGTTTCCGCATTCAGTAAATAAGACGGCCGCGACAGATTGTGTTTTCATGGATTCAGCACAGAATGTGCTGTTGCCAAGATAAAGCAAAACTTTATTTCGGGCAGAAGGCCGAAGCCCTTAACTGGCAAATCGAGACGTTTGGTGCTACCTCGCTGCTGCTGTGTACCTTCTGTGATTTGTGTACTGGCGCAACCCGCTACTGCAGCTAACTAGTTATACTATTCAGTCGACCTTTTTCGGGAAAGGCAGCGAGTGACCAATCAGAGGACGTAATTGTCGTTTTGACAAGGCTTGACAATTATCAGTAGTACAATAGTTTGCATAATCAATCAACAATATTCTACATTTGGGTGGATGCGTGTATAATTTTTCAAACAATTGCTGCAAAAATGAAGGAAATCGGTTGAAAACAAACCGATTTATAAGCATTTAAAAAGGGACATATTTCGTCCCCTTTTCGTTAATAGTTTTCCTATTTACATCCCTATGTGGTAGGCTAACGAAAAACGTAGTTCTACGTCAATAGTAAGGTTATTTTTTGTGTGCAATGATCTATGGATTTTACCACCTCTGTTAATTTTACCCCCAATTTCCCTACAGGTAGCAGTTTTACTAACCGTCACTTTGATATTCCCTTCAATCGAATTTGCAAATTACCTTGTCTGGCCGTGGCAACGGAAACAAAGTCAAAGTTCGTTTTATCTCGTATTGAGCTTTGATTCTCGGGAGGTCTAATTCAAAATCTGTTGTGTAATGGAAATTACGCATGTTGATGCTTGAGTATCTGGTGGCTGTAATAAAGTAGCTTGCTGCAGAAATGTTTAAATTGGTAGAAAACGCTGCTAGAGATAAAAAACCCAGTATCAACCAGTGCCATCAGCAGTTATGTTTTTAGCTTCACTATTGTCCAGGGAGGTGTTCTGCCAAATATCCATGCTGTTCTGCATCCGAAAAAAACCGCGAGAACTTCTGAGTATGGGTCTCAACTAGCCAAAGTTTTTACGACCAAATATTGAACAATTGATCTTTGACATTGAAGCGGTAATGAATAGTTGCAAACTTTCTTCTGCACAAATTGGTAAAGTATGCCTTTTTTCAAAATTATTAGCATGCTTCTACTTCATCAAAATTCGTCAGATATAATGACAAAAATTACATCTAAAAAAGAGAGTTTTCTCTCTAAAAGCAGACAAAAGAAAACTATACCGTAATGATGAACAAAAAATTAATAATAGATAGACCATTATTAATTTTTTGGCAACTGCGAAATAACCCTCCCGATGGTATTGTAAAACGTGTCAAAACTACAGTTGAAGAATGCAAAACCACATTGGGTTATGCAAAATCAGTCCTTCCAAGAATAGAAAAAGGTCTTCCTAAAATTCACAAACCTAGTAATTAAATGAGAGAAATCATCTTAGCAGTAGAGGCTCCCACAGAAGAATTGGCTAAATGGGTAGGGAAAGGGTTCTAAGCTATGCCCAAGAAATTTCTATGTCGATCTGTTAATCCGTAAATTCGACGTAACGGCTTTATTCCCTAGCATTGAAGTGAATAAAATCCTAAATCTTTAAGAAGACTGGCTTTTTTCCCACTATTGTGGTAACACTTGGAAAAAGAAAGTCGACAGTTTTTTAGAGCTAACACGTCTTTGCATGAAAGAAAATTATTTCACATTTCGTGGTGAATTTTATAAACAAACTTAAGGGACGCCAATGGGAAATCCGCTATCTCGTTTCTATCCATCTGTAGTTTTTCATGGCAACAATAGAAAATATATTGGAGAAGAAAAACCTCTTACCAGATAATGGTATGTGATAGAAATGTTTTGTATTTTAGAAAGGTTGGATCTCAAAACCTTTTTCATATCCCTTAATAACACCCATAAAAATATAAATTTCACAATAAAAAAATAACTGAACAACAGACTCCCTTTTCTGGACGTAGTTGTAGTCAGAAAACCCACGAATACAAAACGGGTAATACCTAGCACTTCAAGCCATTCCTTTCAGTATAAAATGGCATCTTTAGCAACTTTATCTCTCAGTAAAGCTAAAACAAAAGGCATTGGAATATATTCTCGAAATCGCCAGACAAAATGGTTATAGTGGAATTTCCACACACACACATCCCAATAACTAAAGATCTGAAAAAGGTTAGCTGTTGAATATGACGTCAACTTCGTTCAAAATTAAAAAAAAATGGGATGGATAATGGCTTCACTAGTAGGAATACCCAACTCATATTGGGATCTACTTGGGACTCCATTGATACCCGGAACAAAGCGGGAATTTGCGATATGGTTTACATTGAACCATGCTTGCATTCTCCTCAGTATGTGGAAAGAGCGGGGGAAAAATTCACCGCGTACTTCTCTTTCAGTATGTGCCTGCGTGTAGCGATGCTTTCACCGCACTGCTTTTTTCTGCACTCCAAAGTGTCCCAATCACTGAAAGAGAGACAAACACACTTCCACCTCACCCCACATCTGATAGAAACAAGAGAGGTGAATCACTCTACGAAGAATAAGCAGAAGTACACTACAGTGTCCACTGGCGTGTAGTCCGGAAAGTGAGAAAAACAATCTTCCGGGCAAAAGTGTAGTCCTTGACACCGCGAAAACGAATACGACATCAGTAAAGAAAGTATTTTTTTCTCCCAATCTCTTTTCCTCTTCAGCCATGCTCAAAAAAACAAACTGCAAAAAGCACCGCAGATAGCTCCGCTGTGTAATTATTGTGCGTAATGTCCATACGTGTGAGAAACTACACCATAGTTCATTGTCTCGCAAGAGAGAGATTTCAGCATGTGCGTTGATTTGCTTTTTAGTGTGAGAGCAGTTGTTTTCGCAGTGCAAGATGTTCTCCTGCATTCTAGAGATTTTCTGACGACAAAAGACAAGCATGCATTGAACAAACTAAACTAAATCTAGAGATACGTTTCAAAAAAAATCTGCAGAGGTTACAGAAGCATGTAAAGTTTCAAAAATATATTCACCACACCTTTTAGAATCAAAAGTGGCTGAATTTTTTTTACGAAGAATATCCATTGACTTCGGATAACATTCACCTGCTTCGCCCCGTTAATAATTTATGGAAATTAGACTTAGCTGAAAGTTTAGAAATTTATAAACAACATTCATCCACGCTCCTTAACAAAGACGTAGTTAATCATTCTTCATGGCTATTCAGTTTCCTCCCCAAAAACCTGAAACATGGTACAGTACACAAACAACCACGTAATTTACTACCTGACCAAAAAAAACTTTCAGAATTGTTTGCTTAAAATTGTCACGTGCCTACTAACTTAGCATGCTCTTCACCAGTCCACATATGCACTGATGAAGACTACAACTCGTAGTTCGAAATACGTACCTGTGGACGAGTACATTTATTATTTACTTTTGAATTTGATAGTAGAACTCAATGGCTTTTTTTTTATTTTTTCGATATTTGATATCATTCTACTGATATGCTTAAAACTGTTTTTTTTTTTTAAATTCGAAGAAAATCAGTAAAATGGCACAAAGCTTGCATCATTTAGAATTGAAACGAACTTTTGCTCATATTGGACGCTTCTGGTGGATGGATTTGGAAGTTCTTAGCGCCTTTGACTTCAGTGTTAACAATCAGTGGAAAGAAGGGGAAAAAATTGTACACAGTTATTTGGAAAATTCATTGTGGCCTGAATCTAGGCTAGCTAAACAGCTGAAATTGCCCAGAAATACCTTATGGCGCGTTATCAAACGGTATAAGGAAAAATTGACAACGATCCGAAAGCTTCAAGCCATTCATCGGAGTGAAACTGTCGATCGGAAACTGCGTTGTAAGATTTTGAAACCTATCAAGAGGAACCGTTATTCAGCTAGAAATTTCGATGCTGCTAATAGTACTGTGGTGTAAATTTGACTCCGGGAAGGAGTCAAGTAATAATTCTAAATCTAAGAAATCTTAGTAAAAGTTTGTTGATTAAGCAGCCAATGCACAATGTTCGGAAAATTGAAATTTCCGGCTAAAATTCATTTTTTGTGCCAAATTGTTGGTTTTCCACTGCAGATGATTATGACATATAAAAAAAGTTTTGTACTGACAAGGGGCTGTCTATAAACCACGTAAACTGAGGCAAATGTCTTGTGTTTTCGAATAAACGTAAATAACTCGTTAGTGGAACGAGACAAACGATTACTGTTTTCAGCAAAGATGCACATAATAGTAAAACGCTTTCTATGGCTTTGAGAGTTAGTTCACGATTTGTCCGCAGAGATGGCGCAATCTAACTTTTGATAGGATCATCCAAGAGATATGGTTTCTTCAGCAAAGTTGTAAATCTGATCAATTAAAACAAAACTACTGAAGACTAAACGATTTAGCAAATCTCGATTGTAGAGCCACCAAATGTTGATACAGTTTCCTATGGTCTTGTTTGTAAAAAACTGTTTTAAAACGGTGCTTGATCAATTCAATGCAATCATTTATAACATTTTCTGTTCTAGGTTGTATGAAAAACTCACTAAATCGATATTATTAACTTCCTCTTATGACCTCGTATGATCCTTGCTATGACATACGTTGATAAGTCCCGTAAAACTCCAAAAAATTACGTGAAAAATTAAAATTTTTAAATTATCTTTTTCTACAAAAACGCAAATTTTACTCAAACTTTTAACATATGTTTTCAACAACGTATATTCTAATAAACCAATTATTCTAATAATTTCACGTTTTTTTAGTGTGTTTTGAACCAAATTGCTATAATATACAAAAAACTTTTTTGATAAATCACCCAAAAATTCAAAAAAAGCAAAAAAATGGAAAATTTTTAATCATCTTTTTCTACCAAAACGCAAATTTTCCGCAAACTTTTAATACACATTCTTGAAGGGCACAAGTAGGGCTCTCAGACACACTATCAGGTGCTGTGCTTACACGTGCTTACATTTAATGTTTTTGATGGTCAAAATTAGGAAAATTACGCATATTTTCAATATGGCCTGCGATTGACTCTGTAGGGCTGAAATCCATTACCCATCCTGTTTTAAGAAACTAATTTAATAAGCTTTCAATCATATGTGAACATATCATGATAGCTTTAGTAGGTTTTTATATATTCCTAAATATTCAGAAAAACTATTTTTCTCCGTTTCTGAAATAGGTAACTTTGAAGGTATTTTTCAACATGAACTGTTTTCTGTATCAAGATTTCATTCGAAAATTATGAAAATATAGATAAAATACTACAAAATCATGTGCTCAAAACATCCTGAATATAAAATTCGCATTTTGGTAATTTTGGCCACTCTCTTATATAGGGACCGTCTGATGTGCAATGTTTGAAGCAGGGGAAGCAAAAAATAAGCGAACTAAAAATACGTTACAGATTTGGAAAAATATACCGCATTCCGTCGGGATGCGGTTTATTTTTCCAAATCTGTATCATATTTCCAATTCGTTTTATTTTCGCTTCCCCTGCTGCACACATTGGCTGCTTAATAAACTTGAATGTTAACGGGTTAAAGCCGTTGTTAAAAATAGAAATTTAGTTCGAAAAAAGCTTGCTGCTCAACCATTTCAACTGCGTCGTTATTGTTACAGTTTTATAATTTTTTACGACATGCACGACGACGTGCAAATAACAACGTTTTAATGGCACAATTCATAATATTCTTATTCTTATTGGAAGGGTTATTAGTTACATTATTATTAAGATTGTGGGTTGTAGATTTCATGTTTTGAAAGTAAATGGAAGTATGGAATATAAAAGTAACTAACTAAACTGCAAACATACTGACTTTGCTTCCATAGCAGACAACTCCAACAGATTTGTGCCGTGTCAAATAAATGGTAGATGAAAAAAGAAACTCCAACAGGAACCGTGAACTAATTGAAATTCTGTACACGAACATTGGTGCAGAAATGATCTAACCTCTTAATAAAAATGTGTCTGTATGCAAATTGAATGCACCATCATCAACGGTTTTAGCAAATACCGTCAATTGATTTCTGCGCCAAGCAATTTAATGCATCTAATCAGCCACGTTTCAGTGCAAATTAATTCGATACGTTATGTGCTATATTGTTGTGCAATTTACTTGTGTTTCGTTATAATCAATTTCGTTAAAAGTAAACAAAAATTCCAATGCAAAACATAACCTCGATTTTTTTTGTTCTCTTAATGTACTACATCCTGATTATTAGCATAACAGATCTAGGTTTTTATTAGCTTTGAACTAATTTTCAATGAAGCTTAAAGTTTAATTGCTCTTCATATAAAGCATCGATCCAATAGATTCAACGTTGTTTTGTATAATTGTGTCAATGAATCTATCATATAATACAAAATAATGATTAAGTTACTTGAAAAAGTTTACCCCCGATTTTAATAATATATAGAGAATATTTTAACTGCTTTTCACAAAAAAAAAAATATTTTTTTTTATAGTGTATATATTTTTTCGAAAAGACAAAATTATTATCTACAACTTTGCCGAAGACCGATCAAACAAACAGTTTTAGTCCCAAAAATATTCGTAACCATCAATACCTTCCCACAAAAGCATTTTAAAATAGCTTTTCAAAAATGAGTCGTATTCCAAAAAATTAAACAAATAGCACAAAATGGAATCTTTTGTCTATAGAAACATCTATGCAAAGTTTCAGCCAAAACAAAAATGGTCGATTGAACTGATTGGGCGTTTTTTGTGGAATTGCTCTATGCTAATAGCGGCAGTGTAGTACTGTCATAAATATATTAAAATGTACCAATGTTCTACATGCTCATTATTTTCCCTTTGAACGGAGTGAAATTGATCACTTACGATTGACAATCGCAGAATTAACAAATGTCAAAATTGAACACTGAATAGCAGTAAATGGTGTCCCATATCAAATTGCAACACAGAAAAACACTGTAAAAAATTACCTAGTTTACCGATGTTCATGTCCTTGGCAACGAAAGTGAACCCGTTGGCTTCGTATCACTCCAGGACATAATTTGAATACTAGCACCAAGCTAGATCCGGCCAGAAGATCGTAGGGCCTTCGTGTTTCTTCAACAGATTACTTTGATAACAGTTTAACAACTATACTTGAAATTTCTAACGATGAAAGCAGTTAGAGAACAGATTGATCTTCAACATGCAATATAGTTTGTGCCATTTATGAATGCGGTTGCTGCGTATAAGAGTTTGAATGTCATTTTTCAATGTAAAAACTGATTTCTCTCCGCGGGAATAGGATTGATTCAACTTTCTCTCCTTAACTAAATATCCGCATTTAGAACTCAACGCCATCTTTCTTACATATTTTCGTCCATTCTCTCTTCAAATCCGTGTCGTTTTCAACAATCTTTCCTGTTTTCCGTATCATAATCACTTAGAATTTTTTATGAGGCATGACAACAAGAAGGTGTGCACACGGTGGAGCTCTAGGCTAGCGAAAGGTGATAAAAGCTAAAAGACATATTGGAAAGTTTCCAAAAGGAACTGACAATTTCGCAAAAAAGGCTTTTTCACGCCGTGTGCGTGTGTGTATTCGGGCCTTTAGTTGTACGGGAAGTTTCAAAAGATTGAACATAAAAACTATTCGAAAAGTAAAACATACCATTAATTATTACAGTGGAATTTTTTACTTTATTTGACATTGTGATTGTTCATTGCACTGATAACTAGTTATTAGTAAGAAACCCTAACACTAGTTGTAAACTTTACACTGCGGGTTATTCGGGAAGTACGGAATTTGCCTCTATCATCATCCCAGTTAGTGTTCTGTGGATCACAACATGCATTCCGTTAAATTTAGTTACCTTTCAACGATCAATTTTAAAAACAGGTAATAACGCTCTTTCCATCTTTCTTCTACTCCACAGAACCTCCCTATTTATCGTAACTAGTCTAGTCTACGCGATGCTACTGATGGTGGTGTGCGTCGCTTACGTAATTAGTGATGTAACAACCCATCGCCTGCCCGTCATCTACTACGAGGGCTTCTTCACCTACCTGTACGGAGCGAGTATACTTTTCCTGCTGTACGTGTTCTGCTTCCTGCTGCAAGGTAAGTTTACACGAAGTCTTGTGTCTGCAAACATAGGCCTCATGCCCCCATTTGCAGAGAGTTCCTGCTGCAACGGAAAGCCACAAAAGCCACCCAAAGAGAAGAAACCAAAGAAGGAGAAGAAGCCAAAGAAGGGTGACGCGGAAGCTGGCGGCAAGGATGGTGGTAAGGACGGTAAGGATACGGCCGGAAAGGACGGTAAAGACGGTGCCGGTGCTGCCGCCGCCGCCGGCAAAGCCAAGGAGGACAAATCCAGCAAAGCCTCCAGCAAACCCAGTCCGTATCAGGTGATTATGGCGCTCTCGGCGCGTTGGCTTTTACGACCTCAACCTAAAACTGCACCAGTCGCTGTTATTCGGTTATAATTTGGCTAAACTTGCTTTTTGTCTTTTTCATTTTTCGAAATTCATCAAAAAAAATTGACATCATCACAACAACATTACACCACAATCTGTACAAAATTTGTCCGCCGCAATCGCACCAAATCGAATCTCCAAAAATGTCACTATCGGGACCGAAAAGGAAGTTTACCCGAAGAAGAAACGCGACGTGTTTCGCGAATCGCAAAAATCGGCCACCAGCTGCGATAGCGGTGCGGGCAGCACTAGCTGCCAACCTGGCCACTCCTCGAGCCGGCCCAAGGTATTTCCGAAGTCTGTTCTGGTGTGCGGATGGGAGAGTGCGCGTGTGTGATTTCTGAGTGTGTTGGGGTATATAACAAAGCTGTCATCATGTTATCATATCATCGACTAGTTAAAGTACTGTTTTGGGTTTTTTCATCGGATCTTTATGTCCTGTGGTTCTGTATGTGTGTGCGTTTGGGTTTGTTGGTAACAGTACTAATATGGTTATGGTTTCCGGTGTTGGTTTCTTTTGATACTAATTCGCATCTATTCGTTTCACTCGTCATAATGGTTCATGATCTGTTTTACACCCGATGTAATCTAACCTTGTCAATCTCATTCTCACCTCTTCACTAACTGTTAGTATATCGTCTGCTATTCCGAGTTTGTACTCCTTTCAGGTTTTAGCTCTCTTCTGTTAGACCAAAACCTGTAATACAAAATCGGATTGTGTAGTTGTGAACAGAAATTTGCTGCAATTAAAAGGATTTGCATCTAGGAATCCATATATTCCACTTCTTTTTATTGTAACACGATCCTCTATGATTTCTATAGAAAAAAGCATCAGAACTTCCTCATTTCAACAGATCAGCTTCTTCGCTTCGTTGAGTTGGCTCCCAAGGAATTCCGTGTCCTAATTAGAAGTTCAAATCAATGTAATGGCTGGAGTCGTTTGTCTTATTTATTTTTAACTCGATAGAGTTGCGATATCCATGTAGAATAATCTTAAATAACAAAATTTACTTATTGCTCCAGACCACATTCTTTCAAAACTGTCAACGAATTTAGTTTTTCAACTGCCCTGTCTCGAGATACTTTCTGTTCTTTCGATAGGCCGCAGTTCTGGACAATATATTGGGTTTCGATATTTTAGAACAAAGTCGACTTATTATCTTCTGAGCAATGTTGAAGTGTCAGTTTTCGGTTGTATTTTGGAAATATCATGAATAACAGAAATACAGTAAGGTCGCTTTTTACGCGTTTTTTACGCGGGTTGTTTTCCTCCATTACTCAAAAACGGTACAAGATATCGACCTCATTTCAATCACGTTTTCCGTTTTAGGCCACGAGTGATAAAAAAAAATTCACAACGTTTGGTGTAAATATATTTGCCACTCAAAAAAGTCGTTTTTACGTGGGCCCTTACGAATTTGGAACGCATCTCCCGCGTAAAAAACGACCTCAGTGTATTAGATTTTCAGAGGCGCACTGTTGCAACCTTTTAATTACGATACACAGGCAGCGTGGCCAGGTATCTAGATTGATCTAGATTATCTAGATTTTTAAACATGTATCCAGATTTGATGTCCACAGTTATCCATAATTTTCAGAGATGATCCATATTTTATCCTGATGCTATTTTCTCTGTCACGCTAGAGGGACATCACTTTACATTTGGCGCAAAAATTACCTTTTGCTCCACAAAATGACTGCCAATTTTTCCCAGGTTTCTTTTTTTTGCTTTATTCATATTTTTACAAAATTGACCTGGTAACGCTGTACACAGGTCCCTTTTGCGTAGAGTAAGTTTTCTAGAGAACAAGTGTTTCCATGTTTCTTAACGTTTTTCAATATCGAATGCTTTGCAATTTTTTCCGTCTCCGTGAAATTCTCTTTGACACTTCATTTGTGCAGAATAAATCTACGTGTCGACAAGCTAATCCGATCCGTGCTATAGAAATTTTTGTTCATTTTGAAATTAATAAACTGTGTGTTTCTTTTTTATTGTACATACTGGAACAACAGTCATAGTTTCTCATCAAGTTTCAAACTAGAACTCTTGCAAAAAAGTGTCAACCTTATAAAAAGAATATCATTGAGCCACAGTGATAGTCACTGGACATGTTTTTTGAGTCACAAGCAGGGATGCCACATGTACAGATTTATCTGTATTTTACAGATTTTTGGCCAAAAGAACGGGACAGAATCTGTATATACAGATATACAGATTTTTGTCTGAAAGTACAGATTTACAGATTTTTCGAAATTGACATTAATTTTTTTAAACACTCCAAATATTATTTCATCAAATATCAAGCAAATTGAACATATTTTCAACACCTCACATGTTTTAAGCTAAAAATTTTGTTTATGTTCCATAAAAACTTAAAAAATACAACGTTCTTTATGTTTAAACAATACAGATTTTTTTACAGAAATTTTTGTTCCAGACACAGTTGCTCAGATTTTTCAAGAAAAAACACAGATTTAAATGTGGCAACCCTGGTCACAAGTCGAACAGAGCCCCAAAAATTTCAGTTATCAATAAAAAAAACGGAGCCTACAAAAAAACGGGTATTCTTGCATTTAAATTTTACATATTCTGGTGTTTCTCATATAGAAAACATGTTTTAACTACATTTCTGTAGCTTTTCAGAATGCCGTCTCTGCGCCGCTGCTCTTATTCCGACAGCAGCGCCAGCGTACGTACATTTGTCAAATTGGGAACTACAGAAAATGTATGAGATTGCATATCAGCGCCTTCAACAGTATTGTCGTGCGGCGACTTTTATTTGGTTTGAAATTTGATGATTGTTTTTAGTGATGAAGCTAGGTTTCAGATAAGACAAGTCGCGACAGGTGGCTTCTTATTTTTTTTTTTCGTAACGGCCGTCATCCCCGTCGAAATTTTTTTGAACGTTCCATACCGTTGATGCCAGAATGATTATTTTTAACAACTTTTGCAGGTCAATGAAAATAAAACAAATTAAAATTGCAATATATAGGCGAATAATACTCAATTTTTATGTTCAATAAAGCATACTACTACTATCAAATTTTTTCTTCCTAAGTTTCTTGGACTGCAACCGAAATAGTGAAAAACGATTAATCAATGCATTTTTAAAGTTATAACAGTGAAATACATTACTCGGTAATATCATGTACCTTGCATACTTTTGCTTTATTATTTATGAACAATTATAATAGCTAAATTATGACTCCCCAGCATCACTGCTTTACAGTGAAAAGTAACCTCGTTGTATTTTCTACGTGACGATTGCGTTATCGGATTCAGTCAATAAGCAGCTGGTGCAAATTGGTTGCATGTAACGGTGACCAGCTGTCGCGTCTTGTCTTAGGGTTTCAGTTATGCTTTAGCGTTATGTACGGCACCAAAGCAATATTGGGAGAATTTCCGAAGCAGTGTGGACTTATTCAGAAATGTTTAAAATGCACAGTTTTATAAATGATCAAATCTAATTAAGTTAATGTCTGGTACGTAGGGACGGATGACCGGTACTTGCAGAAATTCATCGTTTCGATAACGCAGCTTGTAGCCAGGGATGCCACATGTACAGATTTATCTGTATTTTACAGATTTTTGGCCAAAAGAACGGTACAGAATTTGTATATACAGATATACAGATTTTCGTCTGAAAGTACAGATTTACAGATTTTTCGAAATTGACATTAATTTTTAAAAACACTCCAAATTTTATTTCATCAAATATCAAGCAAATTGAACATATTTTCAACACCTCACACGTTTTAAGCTAAAAATTTTGTTATGTTCCATAAAAACTAAAAAAATACAACGTTCTTTATGTTTAAACAATACAGATTTTTTTACAGAAATTTTTGTTCCAGGCACAGATGCTCAGATTTTTTCAAGAAAAAACACAGATTCAAAGGTGGAAACCCTGCTTAAAACGCCGTTTTCGAAGGCAGTACATCCTTTCAGCAGGATGTCCTGATGTTTTTTTTAGAGGATGTAACTAGACTCAACTAGGCTAATCGCTCCTATATTCATCTCATCACGCCTTTTTGATCAATTTATAGTCAAATTTTACCATATTTCCAACGTAAAACTTTCAACCACTTGACAAAATCGAGATGCAAATGAAAAACAATAAAAATCATTTCCAGTCAAATAACAACACATACTGACATACACAATATGTTGTACGTGTAACTAGTTTCTTCCATTTCTAATTCATCTGGTGTTCATGTATTCGAACTTTGTTCGTTTAAAGCAGAGAAAAAACATGGTAAGAGCAGCAGGTGCATTTTTCGCTAACATACAGTATGGGAATTCTAATAATTTTGAAGCCTTTCAAAATCACATTACGATCTATAAACTTCGCTATAGAAAAACCCAAACATTTGCATTTTTTACTAGCAACGCTTCATGGGAACCAAACGTATAGATATATTTTTTTCGATTTTGTTTCGGCTTAGCAGTCTCAATATAAAACAACGCTGATCTCTATGGGGTCATCGCCAACGTTTCGATCCGGTTGGTTGGGAGCTTCATCAGGACTTGACACTTATCAGCTTGTACAGTTTAGATTAGTGTCGACCCCTGATGAAGCTCCCAACCAACCGGATCG
The DNA here is from genome assembly GCF_029784165.1 of Wyeomyia smithii. Classification (NCBI taxonomy): domain Eukaryota; kingdom Metazoa; phylum Arthropoda; class Insecta; order Diptera; family Culicidae; genus Wyeomyia; species Wyeomyia smithii. The sequence continues at coordinate 29,119,535 of NC_073694.1, read as the reverse complement.
AAATTTTGGCGATGACCCCATAGAGATCAGCGCTGTTTTTATTGAGACAGCTAAGCCGAAACAAAATCAAATTTAGTGTCACAGTTGAATCCCCGTATATATTTTTATCCTTCTATAGATTCGTTTCTTTCTGAACTTCATCGTGTTAACCGTGAGAAAGACTCATTTGGACCTGTTTGAGAGTATAGAACTCGTGCTAGTCTTTTTTTCCTAGGGTGCTACATTCCGATTCGGAACTCGAGCTTCTGTTTATTTATACACAAGACTTCGCAGCCAACTGTTTAGTGTACAGGACAATTGCGGGGCTAGCGCTACGATCCTACTGACACTAACAGCCTTTCCCAAGCCGTGCCTCGAGCTCAAGACGACTGGAATGTTAGGCCAGCGTACCTCGGACGTCTGAGAGAGTACCCCGTGCTAGTCTAGAAAACCCAGATTTCCTTTTTGAATGATTTTGCTACCTTCTCCGGCAACACTGACCGCAATGTAAAGTTTTCTCATTTTCTAGAGATGGAGAGTAAAGTGATATTCCTAATATGCTTCCATTACACCAATATGTACAGATGGAAGCTGAGAAGAGTGCTCTAAGGCTAAAAAGGATAAACAAGTATTTAAAAGGTATTTTGATTGGACATCTGAGTATATTGAAAATTTTTAAAATTAATCCACTAGTAGAGAACGAAGACTGGATGGAATCTAGGCGAAACCTTGATATACCATAGGAGGTGATTGAAACGGATCATCAAAAATGGCAATCAGGGGACCAACTACTCCACCAAGATCGTCTGTATAGAAGAGACGGATCAAAAATGGTAATAACACGGGAGCCGGGATAACAGGTCCTGGGATGAATGTTTCAATACCAATGGGATGTTGGACGACCGTTTTCTTGACAGAAATCTATGCCATCCTAGAGTGCGCTGCAATCTGTCTGAAAAGAAACTACAGGCATGCAAAAATCAGAATTCAGATAGTCAGGCGGCTTTGAAAGCACTGAAATCATTTACATGCCAGTCCAAGCTAGTGTAGGAACCAGGTTAAACTCAACAACAAGGCTCAACTGTTCAATTAACTGGACCAGAGCCATTCTGTGGAGTATCAAAATGTGTAATACAGATGGAACTAAGAAGGTGGGAAGAAACTATGATACAGAAAAGCTGGACTGCTACAAAATCTCTGAGACAGTTCACGCTGTTCATAACACCTAACAAACAAAAAACAAACAGAATACTATGCCTTAACAAGGCATCACTCATTATATTACCTGGACTGGTCACGGGGCACCGTCCAGCTAAATATCATTCAAAACGGCTACATCGGTGTCAAACAGACATATGCCGCTTCTGTGACAATGAAACTGAAACCTCTGAATACTTGCTATGCAAATGTGTATCTCTATACAATCGTAGAAGACAATTTTTCCAACAAGGGTATCTTAAGCCCTTCTGAAAAATGGTTGTAAAATCCTAATAGGGTAGTTGAGTTCATATTAAGAATGATACCAGATTGGGGTAATACGCACAATCAGACTATGGCGGTTACCCATCATGGTAATATCCATCCCGAACCGATGGCCATGGCCTGACGAATGGCCGCAGTAGTTTAAATCCCAACAAAAAAAAGGTGAGCTGGTGAACGAAACAGTGGCGTTTCCAGTTTGACATTTGAGACTGGGACGCTACGGGAGCGATTCTGCAAATGTTGTGAGAAAAGAGGATCTAAATGGATCCAAACGTTGCAGCAATACAAATGCGGCGAGTGAAGTCTGAATAACACATGCATTGCGGATCATGGTTTTATCACAGACGAACAGACGTACCACTCCGTACACAATTTTAAGAAAATTGTGTTTCTTATTAACTTGTGCGACTTCTACTGGATTCATTCCGCAAAAGATCCATTTTCACAACTTTCAACTGAGTTCAAAGGGAAAAACACCATCACCTCTGCAACGGGAATACTCCGCATAACTGTAACTCGTTTGAATTGGCCGTTATTTTGATCCAACATTTTGATTTCAACATTGACACTACTCAAATCGTTAATTTTGTGACAATAAAAAAAACTCAATGCAATTCGGTTTTGGTCGTCCATTGGCAGTATTTTTTCCTCGATTGACATTTTGAATGAAGAGTATTGAATATTTCTAAAATTTTGTGCAAATGAGGAATGTGCACACTGAACAGATTAATCTGGAAGCGTACAGATTTTAACAGACTCAGGCACGGAATCACTGGTCTGACGGTCGCATCATCCAATAGTAAAATGATTGGTTTGCGCAGAAGCAACTTTATACGAATATCCCAAGATAAAGTGGAGTCGAGGTTAATTCCCAAATATGAATAGGAATCAACTTTTTCAATGGTGTCAGCGTTTATAGCTTTTCTTGGTAGTTGAGAAAGAGCTTTCCTGGGTGTTTTCTTCAAATTCAAAGATAGGAGATTATTGGAGAAGTAATCCATTAGCAATTGCAATTCTTGCTTTTTGACATGAGGGTAAAAAATAGCCGTATCATCTGAAAATAGTCTAAGAGTCCCCACCAGGTTAGTTTCGCTGATGTCGTTGATATAGACCAGAGAAAGTAAAAGGCCAATGTTACTACCCTGTAGGACTCCAGTACATATATCTCTTCTGGGCAAATTGATTTGATTGAGAGTGTCGAAGGCGTTTTGAGATCAAGAAATAGCGCTCCCACATCCTTTTTTGCATTAATTTCTTCTAATATCTTGTCGACAAGCTCGGCTACAGCCACGACAATGGCTGTTTATATGGCTCATTTGTAAAAAATATCATGTTTGTTTAGGAAACTAGTCATGCGTATCATAAGTAACTTCTCTAGCATTCTCTTGAATACTGATAATGTCGATATGGGTCGATAATTGTCTGTTTGACCAGAATATGGGCACTACTTGGCAGTTTTATGATAATCCGTCCCTGTTCCAATCATGAAATTAAATGATTCAGATAAAATTCGTATGAAATGACGAACATTTTTTTTTACTATACTAGCCAGTATTTTGTCGGGACCTGGACTTTCACTGGTTTTAAGCTCATTTATTGGTAGAACAACTAGAAACAGGGTTTATGTAAAGTAACGGGTTCCCATTAGTTGCATTTATGTTGGAAGCTAATTTTGAACCAACTGTTGAAAAATGTTCATTAAATGATTCACAGATAGGTTTACTATCAGAAGTTCTTGTACCATTAAATCAAAGCGTTAATTCTTGTTTGTTAGAATAATTTCTAATATTGTGTTAATATTTTTCCATCGTTTGAAATGCAGTGCATTGTTTAGTAGGTTTTCAAAATATCTTTTTTTGCTTGCTTCTAGACAACATCTAATTTTCGGACACATTTCAACAGTTTCACTGCTCACATGATATTCGGATATCTGCGGAATTTTTTAAGATACGTGTTTTTGATCTTAATCATGGTCCCCAAGTCAATGTTTATCCATGGGCATTGTGTTCCCTAATATTTGCTATTTTAGTAACAGTGTTACTACAGTTTTCGAGAATATCATATTTTGAGATTTTGAGATCAGTTTGAAGTTTGTCAAGATTGATTATACTTCAAGTTGAAATTTTAATTTTACAAGGGAGTGATAACTGAAATTATTAAGGATCGTGTGATTGTGGAGGAAGTGAGCATCACCTATTTTGCATAATACATGATTGAGAATATTCTGGCTCAAAGTGCTTGTCGCACACCTAAAGAAATAAGCCTTGGGAATGTTGAAAAAAAAATGTTACAGCAGACAAACAATTAATTTACAGTATTTTTTGTTGAAAAAAAAACAGCTTTAGCCCATAAGAATATCTGAGCAAAAGTTTCAACCAAATCAAGAACAACAAAAAAAATAGTAGGAGGTTGGTATTCAAGACACGACCGCATGACGTTGACTACCGTATTCTTATATTCCATTGAAAAAAATAGTAGAGGGAGCTGAAATGCTTCTTTTACAAAACTTCGAGGCACCAAAAGGTACCAGTTGCCGATTATTCTTGTTTACTGGTTAGTCCGTCCAGAATTCCAGCCATTTTAGTATTTTGCAGTAGCCATGTACTACTAACAGCTACCAGCATTACGGGTGAAACCGGCACGAGATGACCGGTACTATTTTGTCTTTCCTCCTTCCAGCTGCTAACACCTAGCGTCCGTATGTAACCGGTACGGTTTAGTAATGAAACTGATGGGGTGCAATGTTCGAACGGTACGTTTTATACCAAGGCTTCGTCAGACAGTTAGAAAGAAGGAGGAGCTAAGTAGAAAATAGAATGACAAGGAACGTAAATAAGCATCGGAAACAGAGAGTGACAACAACAATAACAACAAAGTTAGATCGATTGTATCCGTTAGTATCGACTGTGCTTGGGCAAAGAGATAGTGATTGGCTGCGCGGTATGATTTAGACAATCGATATTAATTACCAATTTTTCAATAGTGTATCTCAAACAATAGTTTGTTTTTGTTACATAAATTTAACCGTAAAAGAATTTCTGATCGATTGATGCGCTCAAAACCTGACCACTTTTTCCTGTTTTTCCCTGGTTGAGTTACTAGATTTTCAAATTGAGGCGCCTAACTTAGATTTAGACGTTAGTCAACGTCAAAAGTATTAAAATTGGACAATTTTTAATTGAGTTGCTCTTCTTTTATCTGCTTTCATTCCCCACGAGAAAAACTTGGTTGTCTCATCTCTAAACCTCAACACGATATAACGTGTTATTTTGAGCGTGGCTGAGAGTTCCATCAGTTCGGGTTCACTGTTTGCCAACACGAAATGATTTTCCGTACATTTGTTTAAAGCCTGTAGTACACTCTTTGTCTAATGGTCAAATATTTGACCTTCTGACATAATGGTCAAATTCATTTGACATCATGGTTGTTGTTTGCCCCATGTTAAAATTGGAGAGTGACAAACAATTATCTTTGACCAAATTTTTATCTGTCAAAAAGTGCCAAATATTTGACGCTTGGTCAAAGAGTGTAATACAGGCTTAACATACGAAATAAAATTCGTTTGCGTCTCACCGAACTGAGAAAAAAGCATAACTTGTAATGAAGGTGGAGTCATTTACAACATGGTTCTATAATTAAACCCATGCACCCAAATCGGCACATAACGCCTACGGTTTTATATTATACAATCCTGTTCTCAGCCATAGAAGCGATCTCGTGGAATGCTGTGAAATCAACCATAAATTGTTGGGTTTCAACTCAACTTTTTACCAATTTACCTCTGAAAAAATACGCCAATTTTTGTTACAAAAAGTTTGAGGTAACCTTTGGGTGAGGATATTGGCGTTTAAATCCATAAAAAATCATGTATAAACCTCGAGCATTCCAAATGTTACAAATCGGAAATGATACACTGGAACCAAAAGAAGTGTTGCTGTAACATTCGTTGCTCTAGTTTTATATATTATTTGCTTACTTCTAAAACGAAAAGATGGTTAAAATATTCAATGTTTAACGTTACCTATAAAAATATAATTTACAGTCTTTTAGAGCCTATTAAGAGATCTTCTTTAATATTTACGAGGTATGCGATGGAATAAATGGATTTATATTTAAAATATGTACGCCTTTGTGGGTGAAGCTCGCTCCTTTCAGTTTATCAATTTTTGGAACAAAAAAAGGTGGTTCGAGAACTTTTTTCCACGTTACTTTATGATATCAATTAGCGAAATAGTAAATATGTTTCGTTATTCGCCGAGAAGGACACTATTTCCAGCATTTTATCGAACAGTGTTTGGAAAGATGCACGCACTCTTTTACTCGCAAAAAATACTAATCTAAAGTTGAAACGGTTTATTAACCTATTAACCAAATCGCCCATAGACGATTAAAATGACTGTTTGACTGACAGTTGGCGCTGCAGCAAAAATGATGATGATGATTTGTAGGCAGCATTTTACCTTTTCAAGATTCTATTTGCAGTGAGTTGAATTATATTCCAACTTCAATATATATTCCAACAATGATTTTTGTATAGGAAGGGATGTTTCTAATAATAAATTTATTTACAAACATTTATTCAAAACCTTAATTCTGTGTTCTGTACCAATAAATGAACTTTTAACATTATTATCTTTAGTGGCAGTTTAACTGGTTGTTTTTTAGAACAAGCTTCTTTTGATCTTCTTTTATCAATTTTTGGAACAAAAAAAGGTGGTTCTGGAACTTTTTTCCACGTTACTTTATGATATCAATTAGCGAAATAGTAAATATGTTTCGTTATTCGCCGAGAAGGACACTATTTCCAGCATTTTATCGAACAGTGTTTGGAAAGATGCACGCACTCTTTTACTCGCAAAAAATACTAATCTAAAGTTGAAACGGTTTATTAACCTATTAACCAAAAATCTATGGGCGATTAAAAATGACTGTTTGACTGACAGTTGGCGCTGCAGCAAAAATGATGATGATGATTTGTAGGCAGCATTTTACCTTTTCAAGATTCTATTTGCAGTGAGTTATCACGAGTTTACGTAGCGGAATACTTTGAAAATTTAGTTTTGTTTATTAAACGTTATATTCAAACAAAGAAAATGCAATTCCAACACGCTATGTACCTATTAACTCCAGCTGTATTCTTTTTGACGCCAAGTACATCCATTTCACGCAAACATCGCACAGAAACAGTCTTCTGTGTGTATCAGCCTTGACCAATAATTAAATCTATCATCATTTTCCTAGTTCTGAAGTTCAAATCCAGAAGTCGCACGGTCGTTTTTAGTTTTGTGTTAAATCGCCAATTGAAGATTCCAATCATTATCATTCTGATATTATAAGTAGTTTCTTTACTCAAGTAACACCATCTTCATCTGGTGTAGTCCTCTGCCGCATTAGTTATTTCTACAGCAGCGCCAATCTATTTTCATGAGTCGAATTAGGAAACCGCGTGACAGGCCTCAAATCACAATATCAAAGGGTCGCAAGCGCAAACAACATGAGTTAGGAACGTTCCGCTTTTGTTCGTTTAATTAACATTTGCACATACGCGACCGTTAGACATAAGTGACTGTTATACTGCACTTTTTCTGTACGTTTGTTAGTTTCGAAGGCATTAAACTAAAACCGCTCGGAAAATGCGTTCCTTTAAATACAAAATTCACGAATTACCGCTGCAAACCCCACGCGTTGAACTTGAAACTTGAGCCATTTTCATTATCGAAGCAACGCGAAAGCGTCCCATTGCCAACCCGTCTGGAAAGTTTGGTCCTTTTGTCCACCTGTCATAATGTATTACGTGTGTGTGTGTGAGTGTTATTTTGCAACAATGTTACCTTTTTTCGAAACTTTCTCTATCAGTGTGGAATGTTTTTTTTCTCTAACTTTATCGCAATTCTACCTCCGTGTTGGGACGCGTGGTATTGCATGCCGATATGGTCGTCTCCCCTGTGGTGTTTTTTGCTCTCTCTCTCTCTCCCCCTTCACTGTCATCGTGCGCTATCGTTTCCGATGCCGGCGCAGCAGCAGCCAGCAGGTTCCGTTTCCGGCTGTAAGAGGTTTCATAGGAGGAGAAAAAAAAGCTTTCGCATCACTAATCGGAATGCGAAACATCAAACGTTAACCGGAAAAGGGAGAAACATTTTCAAGTGTAGAGTAGTTTCGTAAACTTTTTTTTGTACACAGTTTTCGGTCCATCAGTAAACTTAGTACATGTCTTTAGTTCCGATTTTTGTTGCTAGTTTGATTTGGGTTCTTTGTGTTTTTTGATCACTTCTTACGTTAAGTAATTAACTAAATGATACTGAAGATGGATTCGTCTATGCGTAGGACTCTACCCCGGATCCGGAAGTGGCCCTGTCCCCTCGGTGCAAGCGTAAAACTACTCTGGATCCGGCCCACGGTTCGTTTTTCCTGCGCGTCGGTGCCATTGGTAAGCTTGATCTCAACCCGAAAGTGGATGCAAACTCAAACTTCTTTTATTCGCACTATCTAGCTTTTGGATTGGGAACAATGATCTACACTGGTTTGGAGTTTGGTTCGTTCTTCGAGATACCGTTCACTTCACCCTGTCACCAGATTCTGCGTGGCGTGAACCCGCTACTGCAGATGATCTTCACCTTCATGCAGATGTACTTTATCTTCATGAACGCCAGGGTGAGTGGCAATCGGTTGGAGACTAGTTAAAACAGATTTAGGGAACTTCCATCTCTTCTCATTTCTAACAGCTCAACATTCACCGGTTCAAGGTTTTGGCCCGTTTTGGTCTCATGCATATCGTAGCCACCAACGTTTGCGTCTGGATTCGAACGCTGGTGCTGGAATCGTTGAAAGAAATCACTGCCTACCACCAGCGGCGTGGACCGGCTCCAGAAGACAACGCCATTTTGGAGAATATCCGCCAGCACACGCTGCGGAACGCCGGCATGGTTTTGGGTACCGAGCTGGGACCACGGGAGGAAGGCGAATGGGAACCGATAAATGTTAACTTAATCGCACAAGACGACCCAGGCCAAGATGCCGGAAGTAACGGCATATTGTCAAGAATGGTTCAAAACACTGCCAGAATTTTGACGGAAGCCACAACCTCACCGTATAATTCAGCTCGTACCAACCTCGTATCAACGACCACCACAACAGCCGCTCCTACCAGTTCTCCGATTAGAAATACGATCACTTCAACCGCCGCCAATTTGTTCGAACGACTTCGTGACATTGTAGTTACGGAGAGTACAACAACCTCAACCACCCCGGATAGAGATGATTCACTGATCGCTTCGACAACTGTTTCATCAACGGCGTCAACAACCACAACGACGGCTGCCAGCGCTGGTGGAGCCTATCTGGACCAGTTTATCGATCACGTTGACTATTTGCAGCGCAACAACAGTCTAGAGCAATCGTACGAGTCGCTGGAATCGTTGTTCCCGCAAGCATTCATTGCTACGTCCACGGTCGCCACCAATGGAACAGCAATCAGCTGCGGCCGCGTCAACATCATGGGAACGATCGTGCAGGACTCGGCCCCCTATCTGTATCCGTTCATCATCGAATACTCGCTTATTGGGGCTGCCGTGATCTACGTAATGTGGAAGCACATTGGACGTTATCCGAAGTGAGTTAAATTACACCGAATGCGTCTTGAAACTTTTTTTGATTTCGGTTTTTTATCAGGTTCACTAACGAGGAGGATTTGGAGCACCGCTTGGAAGTCATGCTGTCCCGCCGGGCCGTGGTGATGGCCCAGCAGGCTCGTACCGGCCGTGTTGATTGCGTTGGCGCTTCCAAGGGACTGTTCTTCGGGCTACTGCTGCTGGTTGGATCGTTGATCTGTTTGATTTTGTTCTTCGTACTGGTCAGACATCCGCAACTTTCGCTGTTGGCTATCTATCTGGCTGATGCGTCCCACTGCATTCTGATGGTGCTGGCCGTGTTTGCGATTATCATTGGTTTTATTCGGTAAGTATTTGGTGTTTTTAAATTTTACCACGTTATAATGTTAGCTGATAGTTTAGTTCACTACGTTATTCTTCGATATTTGATCACAATTTACTACAAACAGTATAGTATTATTAAAGACTAACTCAGACGTAATACTAGAGCCAAGCTCTATCGCAGCAAAAAACGATCATTTCAAATTTCCAAGTAAATAACAGCCGTCGCGCGACAACATCGTCTGAGGCGCTGTCATGTAATCTCACACATTTTCTGTGGTTCCTTATTTGACACACGGTCGTACACTAGCGCTATAGATGGTGCTAGTGTTATATGAACTATTGTTATCATCTGAAAGATGACGTTATTGAAAATTTGCTTAAAGTGTTATGTCGGTTAGCCTGTGTTATCGAGTTATCACGAGATGTTATGCGGATGTACAGCTTTTTCACATGTCAGGCGAAATAAGCATTAGTAAATGTGAAACATCCGCATGAAAACTGACATCCGCATCCACATCTACATCCGTAATCACTTATCAGCATTCGCATCCGCATATCTGCAAAAATGTCTAACAAATCACATTCGAAACATCCCCAGTTTGTAGCATGTGCTGCTACAGCAGTATGTGACACCCCCACTAAACCAAATAGTCACGAAGAAAGTTATAGCGAATGTCCACTTATTCATTCGTTTATGATTGGTTATTCTCATACAGTGGTACCGGATGCTCCTCATATACTCCAAGCTCCTCCAGAAATTTGCTCAGCCAAATTACTTTGCAGTAAGCTTAGTAACTTATTCGACCTCCGTTGAACACAGCGCCACAGTACTCTGCTTTTCATCCACGAAATGTCTCCACCGTGAACTTGGAACATGCTGCCGGATATGGATCAACGGTTCTCCAGGTTGTTGTCTCAGTGCGTGTAGGCATATGTTTGAGTTCTTTCTTTGTTCTATTTATCAGTTTTTCCTCAGTTTTTGCGACAAATTTGTTGGAGTAGATCTTACGCTTCAGTTTTGCCCAAAAACTCTCGATAGGGCGCAGCTATGGGACGCTCTATCTCCTCCAATGATTGCTCCGAGTAGTGAGCCGACAGCAGATCTAGCCAGTACGCCGCGTTTTCGCCCTTATGGTATTTCTTGATGAACGACGAAACTTCCGGCAGGCACTTCTTACTATAAATTTCTCCGTTCATAACCAGTCCGGAGCGAAAAAGAGCGGCTTTGGCTTTGACATCAAGTAAAATACGAAGCGCCTCGCCAGTCGTTGTCATCCATGTTCGCCAGCTAATTTTCACAGTTTGACCGGTTGCACCAACCTCCCGACCAGGCGCTCGCAGCGATGTAGCCACTTTTTCCTCAGTTTTCATCTTTTCATCTTCAGAATTTTTTAAGTTTCTTATCGCTCAGAGTTGTCGGGCTTTCTTCCGATGCATTGATTACTGTGCCAAGATATTGTAGATGCCGAAACGGGCGTTTCCCCGACGTCCACGATATCCGTTTTTGACGTGGCGGGGTACCGTTCTTGCAACGCGCACGCTTCTGAATGAAGTAGTTTCACTGTTTTTGCTATCACGGTTAGAGTTCGAGTTGATTTTTTCCTGCTGACTCATGGGTTATTATGATTGAGTTGTTTCGTTAGTGCGGGTAAAGTAAACCCATGAAAAATCGGCAATGTTTGTGCATTTTTCTATTGCAAACGTTAAGGCTCAACGGATTTGTCAAAAAATCTCCATTCAAAATTAAAACTTAATCGGACTTCTAGTAAGGCTTCACTTACAGTACACGCAAAAGTTGAAGTCTTGTACAATCATTGTGTCTTCCCGATTCGCACAAATGTTGCACAGAAATCGCACAATAAATGTGTGAAACGCATAACGCAACAGTAGTACTGGGAATACATTAACATAGAATGAAATCAGAATATGTATCATATACCGACACTTTACTTCTCACGTCGAGTGTATTAGTGACTGTTACTCATGGAGCAGTGCAAGCAGCAAACAACAACTTGGGAACTCACTAGATTTAAATAGCTATAATATTCGATCGATTTATCTCGATGGATTTGGTCATTAAAAAATACCATTGAATAATTTGCAAAAAAAAAAACGAAACAAAATTTTGTTCACAACATTTTGTAATCAACGCTACACAGTACCAAAAAATGAAATTTACAACTAATACAAATGAAAGCACATAACGATTTCTAGCACATAAAGTGAAAAACATATACAATTTCACACCGTAAATAATGTAGAATACAGAATCGTTTTAAGACATGTAAATTTGTACGTTAATTGATATAAACTTAAAGCTTCAAATATAAATATGCATGCAAATTCACAATATATTCATTTACTTTGCATGTGAATATAATGCCACACGAAATATTACGTGGTTTCCAATGCTCCATTTATGTGCATTTAAAGTAATGTAAATTTTCTTTACTGTGTAGCTTCACCGCAAAACTAGCAAAACCCTCCATTTCACAAAGCCACAAAAGCGTTGCTGATTTTTTATGGCAACACTTGTAAATGGTGTCAAGCGACGAGAGAAATTTCTCTCTCGCTCGTAGAATTTCCATGTATGTGCGACAAGACTAGACACGTCACATACAATTTGCAGGTTGCTCTTTCGCTTCTCTTTCGGTTCGGATTGCGACGCGCAAGCTATATCTCGTTGCTTCACGAAATGAGCGAGACACCCGTGCTGTACATACTTGATACCAGTGTTGTTAGCCTCACTCATACTGTCGGTGCGTGCTTGCTGCTATTCAGAGGAATGCATGAAGAAGAAAAAGTATTTCGAAAACGTGTGTGCAAAAGACTTGAAAAGCGTAGCATATGTCTCGTCCTCAAGCAGAAAGGAGGAGAATGGTTTTGCTTCTCGCTCGCTTTGCAATGCTGCTTGATACCAGTTGAAACTGTTTAGGTGTAGTAGTTTGGAGCTGCCAAATACATTGGAGAAACGCTAGAGCATTAATTGTGTTATGCCCAACACGCAATCATTGTACTGGTTCCGAATTACATCAACAATTGCGCTAAAAACGCACAATTTTGTACTGGTTTCGCACCATCCAACTTTTGCGTGTACCATTAAAAACCACTAAAACATCACTTTTTTTGGTTCTGTCCGATAATTACGTGTGGGTAAGTACCCACAGGGATATTTTCCGAAAGGGTACTACTACCCATACTACCCACATCAACCGCCGGCCCTGCCACTCGAATCCCTCAAGTAATCGCTTGTAGCTTTCTTTTTTGAACACACCGTTTGGAAAGGCCGTCTTCGAATCCATCTGTTGAACATGAAACTTTTCTTGATTTGTGATGCTAGCAGCACTCGTACTGTGATGATCTTCGCCACCGATGAAGTTGTAGTCGAATCAATGGCATGCATTGCGAACAGCTCTCCGCTCTTAGACGGGGCTTGTACCTGTTGTTGTTGCCAGCTTCATCGCGCTTCACTTCAAAGACGCACTTGCAGTCCAAAAAGTTCTTTCCTGCTGGTTTCGGAAAAGCTCCCAGGATACTTTTTGGTGTAGCGTCTCCAGCTTACTACCAATCGTATCCTTCAAACAAATGCCTCCATGTTTGTATACCCCACCAGCATGTCATTTGTTGTCTCACTAGCACCTGCAAAGCATTCAGCGGCGGAAAATTGAAGCATTTTCCGCCGCTGAATCCAGTATCCAGTATTGGAATCAAAGAATTTACCGGGGATTCTGCAGTTGTCACGCTTTGATTACAGAGGGAGCTAGGTAGTAATTCCCCCTCTTTATCTTCTCACGTAGTCGTAGGTTTCCACTGAAATTCTAGTGGTCTATCTGCCGGTTCCAAGTAAGATTCCGGTGGCTGATATCCTGATCGTCCGTTTCCAGCATTTACAATTCGACAGGTTTCAGGCTTGGCTGCATACTCCATCGCTCGTCAAATACAAAACTGTGTGGCGTGCACAGCATCTTCCTCGTGGCATTCCAAACTCGATAGCTATTCGTTGTGTTCCTGATAGTCTCGTTCAAGTCCAGATTGCTGAAACGTTCGGGATCCCCTTGTATGCGATCAATTCAACAACTCGTAGCTTGTCGATGTTTGGCTTCCTCCGTGGCACTTTTCAAACGACGTCTTCCACTTTTTCAGAGTAGATATCTTCGATTCAACAAATATGCAACGAACACAATCGGCTCGCTCCACGCTCCACGCTCTTGGGAAGACCAGCATTCTCTAACATTGACCGGAGCTTATCCAGAAGTGCCCGGTTCATTCTTTTTGCGACTCCGTCCGATTTCCATTCGTATTCTTTCAGTGCCGCAAACTTTCCTGAACGACTCACTCGTGTACCCTCCGCAGTTATTGCACCTGAACCTGGCAATTTAACTTTTTCTAGACTTCATTCTTCGACTCCTGGAGGTATACTGTAGTGAAGTGGCTATAGTTGTCGATAAATCCAACAAAATAACGCTTTCAATAGCCGGAATGAAAGTCTCTCTTTCATTTCGTCTAACGGTTGCCAGTCACGCCAGTCATGGAAATTCGCTGTTGTGTCGATCGTCCCGTGTTTCCAGAGGTTTCTCACTTTGTCTTCCCATCTGGCCTTGAACTAGGGATCGGAAATAAATAACACTGTAGATCAGGTACATATAGCACCTGCTTGAAGAGGGATCGGATGAATGCCATTGATGAGCACCGTTCCGGCCAATTTTGCCTCGATCATCTGGACCGCAATGTAGTTCGTCCTCGTCAAAGGACGCAGCCCTTAGAAAGATGATTTTTCTTTCATCGTGTAATCTGTGTTGTCCGAATCCAAACACAACTCAATTCATTGATCAACTCGCTGTTATCGTCGTTCGTAGCGGCAACGGAGCCATCTCGTTTTCAAGCGTCAAATTCGCATTAGATTCTTGGCTTCGGTTGAACTTTCCAGCAGCCTTCTGGTTTCTTCCCCGGTTGTTGTCAGGGTTCTTCGGACAATCCACACTCTTATGGCCGTACCTAAGGCAGCCGTAGTTACTTGCTCGTCCAACGATCGTTTTTTCATGTTATCCTGCGTCAACGGGTCAGGTTGAATTGTCTCAGCGCTTTGTAGGATTTTGAAAATGCCAGCAGTAGCTGGCATGTGGTGTTCTTCTCGTCCATTTTTACTTTAGCAACTCTCAGCTGTCATAGAACCTTCTCGGACTGCAGCAGGAAGTTCTGCACGTACTTACTGTATTGACAACATGTACTTACTTACTTTTACTTTCATGGCGACAGATCGTTGAGATCCTATGCCGAATCCAGAATACGTCTCCACAAAACTCGGTCTTGGGCTGCTACTTTCCAGTCTCATCTTACACCTGCTGCTCTAACATCCACATCGGCAGCACACGTGCAACGCGTGCGAGGTCTGCCTCGAAGTCGTCGGCCTCTATCCAGTTCTCTGCTAAATATTATCTTTGCCGGCCGCTCATCCGCCATTCATGCTACATGGCCAGCCCACTGTAACCTGCCGTGTTTTATCAGCTTGACAATATTAGCGACAATATTAGCGTCAAGTATACTTCGTACAGCTCGTGATTCATGCGCCTGTGCCACACCCCGTTCTCTAGTTTGCCTCGGAGTATTGATCGCAGGATTCTCCGCTCGAAGACCCCAAGCGCTTTTCGATCGGCCTCCTTCCACGTCCACGATTCATGTCCGTAGAGCGCTACCGGGAGGATTAGAGTCCTATAGAGCGCAAATTTCGTACGGATCTGTAGGCTACGGGACCTAAGCTGGCTACGCAATCCGCAATAAGCCCTATTCGCCGCCGCAACCCGTCTATTCACCTCGCGGCTCACCTCGTTGTCACATGTCACGAGAGTACCAAGATAAACAAATTCGTCGACCACTTCGGAAGTATCCCCATCCACCGCAGCACCACCACCCGCAGAACTACCACGCTCTCTGCCAGCCACCATGTACTTCGTTTTGGCAGTGTTTATGGCGAGTCCAATTCTCTCAGCTTCCCTTTTGAGAGCCGTAAAGGCCTCCTCATCTGCTCTACGGTTAACACCAATTATATCAATGTCGTCCGTGAAGCCCAGAAGCATGTGACACTTAGTGATGATGGTGCCGCTCCTCTGCACACCTGCCCTTCGTATTGCACCTTCCAAAGCTATGTTGAACAGCAAGTTCGAGAGCCCGTCACCTTGCTTCAGACCATCTAACGTCACAAACGCGTCCGAAAATTCGCCCGCTGTCCTGACGCATTATGTGAAACCGTCAAGCGTCGCACGTAACAGTTTAATTAGTTTTGCTGGGAAACCATGTTCTAGCATTATTCGCCAAAGCTCGTTGGGTTTCACTGTGTCGTACGCCGCCTTAAAGTCTATGAACAGATGATGCGTCTACAAGTTGTGTTCTCGAAACTTGTCGAGAATCTGTCTCAAGGAAAACATCTGGTCCGTTGTAGATTGGTATTCTCCAACAAAGGCTTCCTGCAACGACATCAGTCGCTGGAACAGGATACGGGAGAGAATTTTGTAAGCGGAATTGAGGAGGGTTCTGCCTCGATAATTACTACAGTCAAGTCTATGTCCCTTCTTGTAGATAGGGCATATGAGTCCTTCCAACCAGTCCAAAGGTAGTTGTTCCTCAGACCATTAGGAAACTCAGACCCTTAAGAAACTACACAGCCGCTCGCAAAGTTACGTGATATGAAGTCGAAGTCATCCTCGAAGTCCAGAAACTGAACAGACCTTGTGAAAATCGTGTCCTTCGTGTCGATGATGCCCGCTCTCCGGTTCACACCCTCGAGGGCGATGTTAAACAGCAAACAGGAAAGTTCATCACCTTGTCTCAACCCTCTGCGTGATTCAAAGGGACTCGAGAGTATCCCAGAAACACGCACGTAACACATCACTTGCACCATGGTGGCTCTGATCAATCGAGTCAGTTTATCCGGAAATCAGTTGTCGTGCTTGATCTGCCATAGATGTTCTCGATAGACTGTATTATAGGCCGCCGTGAAGTCAATGAATCTGTGATGTGTGGGCACGTTATACTCGCGACATTTCTGTAAGATCTGTCGGATTGACACGGGATCCCATGAAACCCGCTTGGTATTGACCCACGAACCTCCTGATTAAAATTGATAGACGACGAAACAGGATCTGTGAGACTATTTTGTAGGCGGCATTGATAAGCGAGATACCGCGGTAGTTGCGGCACTCCAGCTTGTCACCCTTCTTGTAGATGGGACAGACGTCTCCCTCCATCCACTCGTCTGGCAGTTTCTCCTCCTCCCAAATCCTGGAAATGACCCAGCGCAGCGCTCTATCCAGCGCCTCTCTTCCATGTTTTAAGAGCTCGCTCGGCAGTCCGTCTTTGCCTGCGGCTTTGTTGTTTTTCAGCTTCCCGATCTCACAAAGAACTTCATGAATATCGGGGGCTGGTACTCGGTCATCCGCTACTGGTGCTCCTAGGTCAGTTTCTGCTCCACTTCTGTTTACTGTTTCGCCATTCAGGTGTTCATCGAAGTACTCCTTCCACCTGTCGACCACCTCGCTGGCATCCGTGAGAAGGCTCCAGCTCCTCATGTTCACGATCCTCTTGCTGGCGCTTCATTTGTCTGAGAATCGTCGTCATGTCGTTCCGTGCCCGTTTGTAATTGGCCCTATTCTCTCTCGTTGACCTGCCCAGCTTTATCGCCCAAGTCCGGTTCTTCTCATTCACCGCTGCCTCGCACTCCCCGTCATACCAGTCGTTTCTGCCACTCGGTGCTTCCACTCCTAGTATCGCTGTTGCGGTCTCCACGATAGCTGTGCACCAGCCGTCTTCGAGAGGCAATGCGCCCAGCCCCTCCGCCGTGGGTACCACCGCTTCAAGCTGTTGCGCGTATTCCTCCGCAGCCTGGGACTTCCGAAGCTGCTTAATGTTGAGCCGCGGGGTTCGGCGATGTCGCGCCTGGTATACGGTCGTCAGTTTTGAGCACAATGATACCGCAACTAGGTAGTGGTCCGAGCCAATATCCGCACCGCGATAGGTATGTACGTTTGTAATGTCTGTATTTGAATTTAAATATAGCCTGAAAGCCCGTTACCCATTCTTAAAAATAAGTTTTACACTGCACTTATACAGGTTAGTTACATACAAAAAATATAAATATAAGATTGGTAAATTACTAGTCAAATAACGAAATAACACTAATACAGTTGTCCTTTAAAGTGTAAACTAAGCTTATGTTTTAACACAGATGTACTCATGTCAATACTGATGATCTGCTGCAGTGTGTTGAAGGTATAGTTGACTGTTGTTAAATGCGTAACCTTCGACTGTTGACTGTTGTTAAAAATTAATCTTTCAGTAAGAAGTTAGCTGTCCGTACGTCCCGACAAAATGTTCGTGAAGAAGACGATGTCGTTTGTCTTGGGTCGAGAGTTTATCGTGTCAAGGTTCACCAGAGAGCACAAATCCTGATAGGGAGGTAGTTCTTCTCCATTCCACCTGAGATTCCTAAGAGCAACCTTAACGAATTTTTTCTCGACTGCTTCGATTCGCTGTATGTGAGTCACGTAGTAAGGCCGCCAAATGACTCTTGCGAAATTTGTTTGCTTCTAACAATTCCTTTTTAGATTGCTAGTATCGCGTGAGGATCATCAAGGTCTCGGCCATACCTTCTGACGAGAGAGAAAGGTCTTAGGCTATTCACGATTACTTTGTCAATGTGTTTTGTGAAAGACAGTGTACAGTCGAAGGTTACGCATAAATCGCGAACATATTCAGCACGTGGTACAACATTACCTGAATAAGCATAATTGTACAATACGGGGTGAGCTTTCCTAGTAAATGTCAGTACTGAGCATTCGTTCGCATTCACATGTAGTCCGCAACTATCACAGAATCTTCCGAAAATTTCTGAATCACTCTGCAACCTTTGGCAGTCTTCATTATGTTTAATAGGTAGAAACAATTTTACATCATCTGCGTAAATCAAAACGATTGCATTCCAGATCACATCAGGTAGTTTATTCAACAATAGCACAAACAGCAATCGGTTTGGATGACTGCCTTGTGGTATTCCTGAGTGGACGATAAATGAATTCGATTTACTTCTCCGGATCTTCACAAACTGCGCTCTACGTTCAAGATACGACCTGAGCCAATTGTAGAGCGGGCCACGAATTCCTGCATCTGCTACTGCCCTTAATATACTATCAATGATAACAGCGTCGAAGGCTTTGCTCATGTCTGTATAGATACAATCAACTTGAAACCCTTTGGAGATGTAGTCCGTAACTAAAGCGGTATACTGACAAAGGTTTGTAACAACTGATTTGTTTTTCAAAAATCCATGCTGCACTGGAGAAATCTGATTAGCGATTGTTTCATAAAGCTTTTTTTACACTAGTGATTCGAAAAGCTTCGGGACAGCTGATTGTATTGCAATTCAACGATAATTTTCTACATCATAACGTGAACCTTTTTTATGCACCGGCGTAATTTGCGATATTTTCCAAATTGACGGAAAATGACCAGAAGCAAGCGAGGAGTTAAGTAGCCATGTAAGAGGTCTTACAAATTCCAACAAAGTTGACGCATTGCTGGCCGTTGTCGTTCGTCACGGTGTGCAGGCTATGCGGGCCGATAACCGGCTTGTATATTTCTTCCCTACCGATCTGCGCGTTCATGTCCCCGATGACGATCTTGATGTCTCTACGCGAGCAGCTATCATAGAGTTTCTCCAGCTGTGCGTAGAACTCTTCTTCTTCTACATCGGGTCTTCCTTCGTGAGGGCAGTGCACATACAGGGCCAAGAAGTGAGTTGTAGAACCGGCCTTCTATTCTCAACAAACACAACCTCTCGCTGATAGCCTGCCACTTGATCACACAACTCTGCATCCTACCCAGCACTATAAAGTCGGTACCCAGGTCATTGGTTGTGCCGCCGCTCTGATAGTACTGTGCCTTGCGGCCACAAATCCTCCGTACCTTCTCTCCTTTCCGGCAAAGCTCCTGAAGCGCAACAATGTCAAAATGGCGGGGTTCTAGCTGACCCATCAGAATCCGGTCGCCACCCGGGGCGTTCAGCGATCTACAGTTCCATGTACCGAGCTTCCAATCGTCGTCCTTATTTCGTCGCCTAGGTCGTTGCCAATTGTTCCGGTCCGTATTAAATTCTTGATTGTTCGTAGTATTTTAATGTTTCGGCATGCTGCCTTACTAGGGCTGCGGATGCCTAGTCTCGCGACGGGGCATTCGTCTTGGGTGTAGCTGGCGAGACGCCGCATTTCATATATCAGCCGTCGGACGCTCGGACAAGCTGCCTTCCTAGAAGAGCAACTCGCCCTTCCCTGTCAGCATACGACCATGGTTCACGGATCTTCCCTTGGTTGCTCGTATCCCAGTCGGTACTACGTGCAGGTAGGAATAGAAGTTGTTGGGCATTATGCTTTGGACCACACACACACACTGGGGTCTATTTTATGCCAACTAGTACGGGTGTACCGCTGGTACGCACTGCCCAGCCGATTACCAACCACTCGCATCAAGGCTGTCGAATATTGCTGCTCTCGCTGTTGCTGATAACGCTCCACACATCTTACCGAAAAGTAAATGTCTCGCCGGGTTGACTTCATATTGTATATTGGGATGCCTAGTACTCCACGATATTGTTTACCAACAGCCTCTGTGTTAATACAAGTTGGCTGGATTCTTTTTCCGTGGCTGTCTTTGTTGGGCTGCACACACACCTGCAAAAAGTGTATTTTCACTTCTACCGTCAGGAGCTGTACTCCCATGATTAACAGATCATCGGCTTATATAAACAGGTAGAAATCATTGTTTTCCATTTAGTGGAATTGCCATGTTCCGTCGGTCTAATTTCCCCACTAGTTTTTCGTCTCTGAAAATCTTCCGGTGTTGGTCAGGATTGAATTTAGATTGTGACTGGACTACACCACCCCACAACTATGTCGGCATTGGAATTCGAATTCAGGCCACTAGTGTGGTTGACGGAGACGTTATTTACGCTACGCTAAACCCCCGTCTTCGTTGGGTGATGTCCATCATCTGTAAAATCAAAAGTTATAACAACAGAGGTTGCTCTTCATTCGGATTAGAAATGCAGCTTACCTAGGAGTCAGTACTCCCGTTCGCTGTGCTTTGTGTTGACTCCGGACATCCGAAAATATCCGTATTTTGTCAAGATCTGGTTACGTTTACAGATAAAGCCACCGTAAGGCGACCGTTCAGGAAATACACTGCCGTCAGGGCCGCTTCCCACTACAACATCTTCACAGCTTTCGAATTAAGCAGAATTGATCTTAGCTTTCAACCAGCGTAAAATTGTAGTGTTCAACTATCCCGTTTTGCAGTGGGGTTTCTTGCTTTTTGCACTAGTTGAATTGCTCATTTGAAAAATATTAGTGGCATTGGTCCACGGTGAGATTTTTTCGCAAAATCCAATTCTTCACAAAACCAGTGGTCATCTCGCGCTTCGAAAGGTTGTATAGTGCTTGATGACTTGCGTAACCCATTCGACGATGCCACACCTTATCTCGGCTGTCCTAATATTGGCTAGCCCAAAAGAAACGACATTCAAAGTCAGTAAGTATATTGCCACGAAGGTACGCCACACCGATCAGTTTGTCATCCTTCTGGAGTTCCTCGCGGTTCTAGCCATCGCGAAAACATTCAGGATGGAAAATGCAACTCGTTTGTTAGACAAACCGTCGATTTTTCCAGCATACTTTATGACTAGTGTAACGGCATTCTTGGCCACATCAATGATGCATGGACTGCAGTTGATTTACATCCTTCACGAGATGATCCTTGGTTTAGGCAGAATTGAATCTTCTCGGTTTCAGAACCTTTCTGGTCACTTGTCACTGACCCTAAAACACCAATTTTTGAAATGTGTCACAATTCTGATAACATTTTAGCATATTTTTAAACATTTTTAAGGCATTCAACACATTTCGTTTCTGTTTAAACACATTCCACACATATATTTTCTTACAAATCTTCATAATTTTGTACGCATTCTTAGCACTTTTCATTGTCCTTTCATTCATATGTTCAATACTTTTTTGAATCATTTTACCCATTTTATTTTACACATTGATGCTAAAATATTCTCCAGTGATATCAGGTTTTCAATTTAGTAATGTGGGCTGCCAGTTCTATGGTTTTTCACTCTCAATACTTTCGAAACTTTGTACTACTTATAGTTTCAGATGGATAAATTATAACATATTCTCACGGTTTGATGTTATTTTACAGCGTCCAAAATTTGAAATTCCGCTGCGAGGAGCAGAGCAACCTGAACGACATCCTGCTGCGCATCTCCGCCTTCGGGCTGTTCATCTACGCGACGTTCAGCGTCATCGCCGGCTCGTTGAATGCCATGGAAAGCGAACCGAACCTGCTGGTCATGGTTACCGGAATTGTGGCCGTCGTCCAGGTTGTGATCCAGCTGCTCTTCATTGCCGACGTTTCGCGCCGCCGCGTCCACCTGCCGGAGCACGACCGCATCAAACCGGGCCGCCAGATCGTCACATTCCTGCTAATTTGCAACATCTCCATGTTTGTCATCTACACCTTCGAGGCCCAGAAGGTGTTCGCTAATCCGGTAAGCTATTGTTTGCTAAGTCTCCGTCTTCAGGGAATAATATTATTCTTCCCGATAGGTTCAACTAGATTTCTACGGTTTCATCGCTTGGTCATTGATTCAGCGTGTCACCCTGCCATTGTGCATCTTCCACCGATTCCACAGCGCCGTCACGCTAGCTGAGGTCTGGAAGACCACCTACAAGGCACGTCTGGAGTAAAAGCGAAAGCAATCGCTGGAACGCACACATGCACAGAACTGTTTCTACTGAACGAAGAAACGTCAGTCGTCGAACACACCCAAACACACTTACATTTACAAATACATTAAACCGGAGCAGAACAATGATTTATTCACTTTTTCGCTTCGAGAGATTAATTTGAACTCGACAAGAACAAAAAAAAAATAAAGCTTTCCACCGCTCTTTGCTATGGAAATGAGCGGCAAGTCTTACGTTGGTATTTGTGTTGTTTACTTCAAGCTTTAAATTTTCGGAGATCAGAGTTTGTTCTGTGTTGGTAGTTGTGAATCAATTTTGTTTTGATTATTGCCGACTGTACTTAAATTATGTATTTATTGTACTGTAGTGAGCTTGGAAAGTGTTTTTGTTAGATTTTATTTTTTTTTTTCATATAACATGAGATCCCTTGGCTACTTACGAATGAAAACTAATAAACATAGAACATACCTTCACCACGTTGTAATAGTGTATCGTAAACATACCAAATAAGGCAAGTAAACAACTCTAAGAAGAATCGTATATTGGTAGTTATAAAATTTGAAAATTTTACTCAGAATTTAGATCGCGTAACAGCACATCTTCACTCCCAGCAGAAACAAGAAAAAAAACTAAGAGGAACTCAAAGCGAGGAAACAAATACAGCAAACAGAAAAAAAAACATTACATAGAATCATTTGGGATTCCCCGCCGGGAACCTTCTTCCCCCCGGCCCTCCGACGGTTGCTGCGGTTGAAAGTCGGAGGCCGCGGCCGGATCTCGTTCAAATCTATGTGTAGTCGTTAGTCTAGTAACCTGTCACATAATTAAGTCGTCATAACATACACAGAAACAAATGAGTTACAAAATTCTCATAACTAAACCATTAGATGCGAGAGTGCACATTAGGGGGAGATCGAGTCCCCCACTCTCAAGCGGTATAAGAAATAAAGAGGCAACGATAAACAGTGGTAGGGCAACCAGATGAGGAGGATGAAAAAAAAAACACTAGGAAACAATACAGCAGCCATTCACAGCAAGCGAAGCAGACAGTTTTTTTAATCTTAATAATAAAAAAAAACAATTTGCCCACCATATTTACACAATATGAAAAACAAAAATAATTTAAACAAAAATAAACAACCGAATGGTGAAGTCGAACAAAATAAAGCATGTCGCATTTTTTCTAAACTGTTGAGATTTATTATAAAAAAATTTTGGCATCAATAGGCTAACTGGTGGAAAAAATAAAATAAAACAATCCAGTTACAATGTTGAAAGAAATTCAAATGATTATATATTATGAGAGTGGTTTTCGTATAAACATTTTCAATTGTACAAAATACTTAGTAAGCATCTTGTGTATCAACATCAATTAATCTTATCGGTTTTTCGTTTTTTGAAATAAATCAATCTGCCAGAGGCCAGATTCCTTTACCTAACTTTAGTCAACTTACTACTTCGTGGACCACACAATACTTTCGAACGACTTTTGCTCGATTATTTACGAACGCCGTAGGAAGCAGGAAAACATCTCAACCTGGTAAAATTTACATTAGTCACAAGTACTTTTTGTAGTCACTTTTCAAAGGCCAAAACTAAGCTGTCGAAGTAAAATACGATGATAAAAAAATACCATTCCAACAGCTCAAAAGTAGTGAACCAAAAAAAAAAACGAGAACATTAGAGCGATTGTAAAATCGAAATCGATAAAAACAAAGACCTAGCTCGGAAACAGACTTAACAAGTAACATTGATGTTTAGCTCTTTTAGCAAAGCCAAATCTTTTGTCAACTGTGGACAAAACAGCAACGTAGAAGTCAGATTATTCTCGTAGTGTGCTGCTCTAGTACGTGTGCTCAACGTGAAACTCCCAACAACTACAAACACATACACACGCCACTCCAAGTTCCTTTTGGACGGAAACACACCCAACCCGGTTACAAAAACAACACTGCCGTATTTTAAAATCCTCTCATACACACAACCAATTGCATGGTCAACCCACGATTGAAACACACATACAACACACTCAGTCACGCACATCGGCATCGAAGAAAGTCAACCGCAGCAGGCTTGAACAAGAGTAAGTAGAAGAAAAAACAATGGCCAAACTTTTACAACCAACTCAGTTTTGCGCTATGGAAAAACTTATAATCAAAATTTGAAACCATAAACCCATATTTGATAGAAAAAAAACTGATGTAAGACAAAATTACCCACATATATTATAGTCAGTTCGGCATGGCGAAATTCTGGCGCGGAACGCGGAAAATGATATGTCAAACCAAGTCAAGAACAGCACACACACAAGCGCGCGTGCGCGCGTAAAACTGCAAACGCAATCGGTAAGAATTTATTCGGATGGTAAGAATAGGTTTTTCTACTCGTTTTAAAACTCTATATTTATATACAAAATCTTACGAAGGAAAGCAAAAACTAACCTGAATAAAGAGAAACGAAATTATTCTATCCCAAAATGAACGAAAACAAAACCAAAAAAATGGGTAACATCAAAAAGGTCAATAAAAAATAAAAATTTATAATTCAACGTTGAATTTTTGTCGATTTCGTATTTCGTTAGTAAAGTTGTTCAGTATTTATGAGAAGACCAATCTTACACCAGGAAGAGGTAAAACAATTTACCCTCCCCCTTTCTAACTATCTACGTACATATGATTCGACTCTAGGTATTATCAGTTGAAGCAGAACAGAAAACAGGAAAGCGTTAAAATTCCGAGCAAGCTAGGCGATAGAATGATTCAATAATCACTAGAAGAAAAGATTTATTCAAGAAAAAAAAAATCTACATAAGTAGCATCACAAACACACATCCATAAAAAACAACCAAGCATAGAGAAACATAAAACAACAATAGAGAACACTCACACACAACCTGTCAACCGCGCTTTGGATAGAAACAAACAGAAAACAGAAGTAAAAAAAAACAGCGGCACTCGGATTGGCCGGAGGTTAAATCGGAATCGAGAACCCTTGATTGCACCGGAAGTGGATCCACAGAGGCGGCATATTTGTAATGCAAAAAAAAAAAATAATAAGACGTTGACGATGATGATGATGATGATTAAAATGATGTCTCAATTTAATTGTACAAAAAAAAGACAGAACCCAGTAAACAGATGCAGTGCAAGGTCATTAAAACAAATAAAGGAAGAAAGTGAATAATAAAAAAAATCATAATCCGAAGTTGTATTATTGTTTATCTCTTGTTTCCTTCACCTGTTTGAGAGTAATTTCTGGAATACCAAAAAATGTTGGTGCGATTCTACCAGCTGTCGATTTCTAAAGCAGGTATTAGACGAAGCTATTTTTGATTGCAGATTTTATTTTGTCCAAATAAAAATCGGTTCAGGTAGGTAAGGTGAAATTTAAATCAGCTCTCCACTTTGGTAACATCCTAATAGTTATTGTTATGTTTGAGTGAAATTTCAATTCTTTTATTTTACAATTAGAACATTCATGAGCAATTTTAATCCTTTTATTCCGTAATCATAAGATTAAGTTTTGATTTTGATTAGTTTTAATCTAGCAATACTCAGATCGAGAGATATGCGTAGAGGATGTTGTGAGCCAAACGATCATGCCAAAATCCGAGCTAAACGAACAAAAAAGGTAACACATTGAGAGGTATTGCAATAAGGTACAATAGAAGATATATTTATTTTCACACGTTTTTTATGTTCTATTGCTGAACAATTAATTGAGAATGATCCAAAACTGTTT
Organism: Wyeomyia smithii; assembly: GCF_029784165.1. NCBI lineage: Eukaryota > Metazoa > Arthropoda > Insecta > Diptera > Culicidae > Wyeomyia > Wyeomyia smithii. The sequence goes on along the minus strand of NC_073694.1, from coordinate 29,093,608 downwards.
AACCACAGTGATTTTTATCTGGTGATTCACAAGCCTTTTGTATGGTCAACAAAATAATGATCAATTATGGTGAGAGTATATAAAATTTAACTTGAAAATAAAATTTTACACCTTCGATCTATATAGATTGATATAGATTGATGGATTCATTTTATTGAATTTTATAAGTCATTTCATTTAACCTTGTATAAATAATCAACGGTTCGTGTCCAGCATATGCACCGTATGTCATTGCATGCAACATCGCGTTCAACTTTCCAAGCGTGGGGGAAGAATTACGCCAAAAATCACTAATCTCAATAGTCACCACTTCTTCGTCTTCGACCCACCACTGCAGTATTAATTATTTTATTCCATTAACTGAGAAAAATGCTTGTTAATCAGGATTTTTTCAAACTAAGTTCAGAAACAAATTGAATATTATTTGAGATCTAACCGCTCTGTTCTTGGTAGTTACGCAGTGAGAAAATTTTATGTCGAATCGTAAAGAAATCGTTGTAAAGAATTGCCTCCATCGCTTATGATAGAACATCCATAAAATACCACGCGAATTTAAATGATATTGCACATAAGAAGCAACTGAAATTTAAATGAAAAAATAATTCACGTGACGTGCAATATTCAGAATTTTTTACTGTGTAGTCTCTAGTTCTCCAGAAGAGCGCGAATTTGCTCTAGCCTAGAATTAATTTAAACACAGTTTTTAGAGGCTTTACGTGCTGAGAGTACTATTTTATTAAAAATAATTAAGTGTTTTTACACGCAATATAACAAAAGTTTCAATTTCGCCTCTTGTAAACAAGCGAATATGCCTCTTCTACAACATATAGAATGCTTGCAATTTGGGTTTTTATAACACTTACAATGAATTGTTGATGAAAACTGGTAGAGGAGTGTAAGAATTTTAATTTATTGATTTGCGATTCATTACCTCATTAAGCCAGAGTTTATTTTTTTAAAATCAATCTGCATAAAAAAATTCCAACTTTATTCTGGCTATATAAAATAGATTCCAAAATTCACTCTGAAAAAACTTTGATTTTCAAAATAGTTTCAAACTGCTCGTAGTAAGGAAATAATAGACCAGAAACAAGACATTGGATTTTCAAAGTCACAAGACCCGGAAAAAAGGTAATGCATCACCTGTGAAAGCATATCTTTATGATACTGGCTCATACTACACTGTTTGACCTTAAGGGGAAAAGGAAAATTTAAAACAAACATCTGAAAGTAAGACAAAATTGAAAATGGAAGTATTTATAAACTCTTAAGCCTCTTCTAAATAAAAAAATACCACCTGTGCCGAACACGCATCAGTACTGGACGTGTTTGGTGATCGGTCCGATAGAGTATAAAACAAAAGACGTGTGAACAAGTGTTGGCATTGTTTGCCTGGTCGAGTGAAATAAATCCGGGTTCAAGGTCGTTCCTTTGTGCAACTGTTTCGCATCGTGACTGCCAGCTGGTGCGTAAGCCGATTTGGCTGCTGGCTGGATTGTGCTACAGCAGTGGACGAGACACAAACGAGGAAAAAGAAGAAGCCATCAGTGTCAGCGAGTCGTATCGCTGTGTGGAGTGATCTCACACCTGGCTCGCTGCTGGTGGCTGTTTGGTGCTGCTGTATTGGTGCTGCTGGCTGTAACGGCTGCTACTTCGAACGATCGGACAACCAACCTTACTGGAAGGGAGAAATAAAAAGGTACGTGTTCTTGTCAGCGCTAGTGCGCTAAACATAGCGCGATGGATGTAGATCCCTCGCCTCCCGCGCCACCATCCCCGAACCCCTCTGACCCTGACCCTTCTGTTACCCCCTCCCCTGTTCATTCTTCAGTCCCCCCTCGCCCCAGGCTTTACCCAGACGGAGCCCAGGGCAGCTATACTGTTTATTTTCGGCCAAAGGCAGGACCGAAATCGAAAAAGTTGAACCTCTTGCAGATTTCTAAAGACCTGACGAAGGAGTACAAGGGCGTGACCGAAATTTCCAAGGTCCGGCCTAACAAGCTCCGTGTCGTGGTCGGTAACCTGAAAGAGGCCAACGATATAGCTTGCTCTGAGCTCTTCACACGCGAGTATCGCGTTTACATACCCGCACGAGACGTGGAGATCGACGGTGTCATAACCGATTCGAGTCTGTCCGTCGAGTGTATACTGCAAAGTGCCAAAGGGTGCTTTAAGAACAAAACGTGTCCCAAAGTAAAGGTGCTCGACTGCAAGCAATTGCGGTCAGCATCGATCATCGGTGGCAAAACAGTATACACTCCGTCAGACTCGTTTCGAGTTACGTTCGCCGGGTCTGCACTACCAAGTCACGTCTCGATCCACCGGGTTCGTCTCCCTGTGAGGCTCTACGTGCCCCGCGTCATGAACTGCCTGAATTGCAAGCAGTTAGGCCATACAGCCGCCTACTGCTGCAATAAGGCACGTTGTGGCAAGTGTGGGGAGTCTCATGCGGAAGATTCTTGCAGTGTTAACGCTGAAAAGTGTATTCACTGCGGAGAAAATCTGCATGAGCTCTCGACATGTGCGGTGTACATGCAGCGCAGGGATAAAATAAAACGGTCTCTCAAAGAGCGTTCAAAGCGTTCCTACGCTGACATGCTGAAGAAGACCGTTACCACTTCTCCCGTTACTTCGAACCCCTTCGATCTGTTGCCCTCTGAGGAAACCGATTCTGACGATTCACCAGCGGGAGCATCTTACGCCAATCCTGGGGAGTCTAGAAAGAGGAAAAGTGTTTCCTCTCCTAAACTTCCCAGAAAAGGTCCTAAGATTTCTCAAAGTGAAATGAAGGTTACAAACAAACCAAACAGTGCTGCGGAAAAACCGAAGCAAACTCCTCCTGGGCTGGCAAATTTAAAGTCCCAGAAGGAGTTCCCAGCACTGCCAGGAACATCTAAAACCCCAGTTGCTCCTTTTACACTCCCAGTTGATGAAACAAACTCTGGATTAGTGAAATTTTCTGACATTGTGGACTGGATTTTTGAAACTTTCAATGTACCCGATCCAATTAAAATTTTTCTTACAGCATTCCTCCCAACAGTTAGATCATTTTTGAAGCAGTTGACTGCCCAATGGCCTCTCCTTGCAGCGATTGTATCCTTCGATGCCTAATTCAACTGCGTATATGAAGGATTCTATCTCTGTCTTACAGTGGAATTGTAGAAGTATTTTACCAAAAATTGATTCGTTTAAAGTTTTGATAAATAAAAACAAATGCGATGCATTTTCCCTTTGTGAAACTTGGCTTACTTCAAATATTGATCTCAACTTCCATGATTTTAATATTATTCGCCTTGATCGAGACACCCCATATGGAGGAGTACTTTTAGGGATTAAAAAGTGCTATTCTTTCTATCGTATTAACCTCCCCTCGATTCCAGGCATCGAAGTTGTCGCATGTCAAATGACAATACAAGGTAAAGAGCTTTGTATTGCCTCAATATATATTCCCCCCAGAGCACAGGTTGGGCAACGGCTGCTCTTTGATTTAATAGAACTTCTTCCCTCGCCACGTTTGATTTTGGGAGACTTCAACTCTCATGGCGTGGCTTGGGGTTCCCCATACAATGATAACCGCTCCTCTTTAATCTATAACCTTTGCGATGACTTCGACATGACCATTTTAAACAACGGTGAAATGACACGTATCCCGAAACCTCCAGCGCGCCCAAGCGCCTTGGATCTATCCTTATGTTCGACGTCGCTACGGTTGGATTGCACATGGAAGGTAATCCTCGATCCTCACGGTAGCGACCATCTGCCTATTCTTATTTCAATTACTAACGGGTCAACTCGCATGCGACCAATTGACATTCCGTATGACCTCACACGAAATGTCGATTGGAAGTTATACGAGGAAATGATTTCAAAAGCGGTCGAGTCGATTCAACATCATTCACCACTTGAAGAATACAACCTCCTCGCGGGCTTGATTCTCGACGCCGCGTTGCAAGCCCAAACGAAGAAATATCCCGGCGTAACGATCAAAGAACGGCCTCCCACTCCGTGGTGGGACCAAGAGTGCTCCGATGTCTACACGCAAAGATCCGACGCGTTTAAGGCCTACCAGACGGGAGGTATACCTGGCGACTATTTACGGTATTCGGAGCTTGATACCAAGCTTAAAAGCTTGGCTAAAGCAAAGAAACGTGGATATTGGCGTCGGTTCGTGAACGAGACGTCGAGGGAGACATCGATGAGCACTCTTTGGAACACAGCCCGAAGAATGCGGAATCGCGTAACGGTCAACGAAAGCGAGGAGTCTTCAAGTAGGTGGATATTTGATTTTGCCAGGAAAGTATGTCCGGACTCTGTTCCTGAGCAAAATATTGTTCGCGATGCGTCTCCGGGCCACGACGCGATAGAATCACCTTTTACGATGGCAGAACTTTCAGTTGCCCTCCTGTCCTGTAACAATAACGCGCCTGGATTAGATAGAATCAAATTCAACTTGTTGAAGAATCTACCCGGCAATGCCAAGAGGCGCTTGTTGAACTTGTTCAATAAGTTCCTGGAGCAAAACATTGTACCGCAGGATTGGAGGCAAGTGAAGGTGATCGCCATCCAAAAACCAGGGAAACCAGCTTCTAATCACAACTCTTATAGGCCGATTGCAATGCTATCCTGTATCCGGAAATTGATGGAAAAAATGATACTCCGTCGTTTAGACCACTGGGTCGAATCAAATGGTCTACTATCAGAAACTCAATTTGGCTTCCGCCGTGCCAAAGGGACGAATGATTGTCTTGCGTTGCTTTCAACAGATATTCAGCTGGCGTATGCTCGCAAAGAACAAATGGCGTCTGCGTTCTTGGACATTAAGGGGGCTTTTGATTCCGTTTCTATTGACATTCTTTCGGGTAAACTTCACCGACAAGGATTTTCTCCAATTTTGAACAATTTTTTGCACAACTTGTTGTCCGAAAAGCACATGCATTTTACGCATGGCGATTTGGCAACTTTTCGCATTAGCTACATGGGTCTTCCCCAGGGCTCATGTTTAAGCCCCCTTCTTTACAACTTTTATGTAAATGACATCGACGAATGTCTGGCAAATTCATGCACGATAAGACAACTTGCAGACGACAGTGTAATCTCTGTTACAGGAGCCAAAGCTGCCGATTTGCAAGGACCATTGCAAGATACCTTGGACAATTTGTCTGCTTGGGCTTTACAGCTAGGTATCGAATTCTCTCCGGAGAAGACTGAGATAGTAGTTTTTTCTAGGAAGCATGAACCTGCTCAGCTTCAAACACAATTAATGGGTAAAACGATTTCTCAGGTTTTGGTACACAAATATCTTGGTGTCTGGTTCGACTCTAAAGGCACCTGGGGTTGTCACGTGAGGTATCTGATGAAAAAATGTCAACAAAGAGTGAATTTTCTTCGTACAATAACCGGACAATGGTGGGGAGCCCATCCAGGAGACCTTATAAGGCTTTACCAAACAACGATATTGTCTGTTATTGAATACGGGTGTTTCTGCTTCCGCTCCGCAGCAAACACACATTTGATCAAACTGGAGCGAATACAATATCGTTGTTTGCGTATCGCCTTAGGTTGCATGCAGTCGACCCATACGATGAGTTTGGAGGTTTTAGCTGGAGTACTACCATTGAAAAACCGCTTCTGGAGCCTGTCTTCTCGTATTCTAATCAAATGTGAGGTCTTGAACCGTCCCGTGATTGAAAATTTTGAAAGGTTAATCGAACTTAATTCTCAAACCCGTTTTATGACATTGTATTTCAATCACATGTCCCAAAATATTAACCCTTCTTCGAATATTCCAAATCGTGTCGACTTATCAAATACTTCTGATTCTACTGTGTTTTTCGATACATCCATGATAGAAGAAACTCGTGGAATCCCGGATCATTTACGCGTGCAGCAGATCCCTAAAATTTTTTCCAATAAATATCGAAACATCAACTGCGACAATATGTACTACACTGACGGATCACTTCTTGATGGGTCCACTGGCTTCGGTATCTTCAATAACAATTTAACCGTCTCCCATAAGCTCGATAATCCTGCTTCTGTTTACGTCGCAGAATTAGCTGCAATTCAGTACACCCTAGGGATTATCGAAAAAATGCCCACGGACCATTATTTCATCTTTACGGACAGTCTCAGTTCCATTGAGGCTCTCCGATCGATGAAAGATGTTAAGCACTCTCCGTATTTCCTGGGGAAAATACGGGAACATCTGAGTGCTTTATCCGAAAAATCTACTCAGATTACCTTAGCGTGGGTCCCTTCTCACTGCTCGATACCGGGTAATGAGAAAGCGGACTCTTTGGCTAAGGTGGGCGCAACAAACGGTGATATTTATGAAAGACCAATTGCCTTTAATGAATTTTTCGCACTTGTACGTCAGAATACGATCATCAGTTGGCAAAATGCTTGGACCAGAGGGGAATTGGGAAGGTGGTTACATTCCATAATCCCCAAAGTATCGACGAACCCGTGGTTCAAGGGGTTGGATGTAGGTCGGGATTTCATTTGCGTGATGTCCCGGCTTATGTCCAATCACTATAGATTTGACGCGCTCCTCCGTCGTGTTGGGCTCGGGGAAAGTGGTATCTGTGCCTGTGGTGAAGGTTATCACGACATAGAGCATGTGGTTTGGTCATGCCCTGTACACCGTGACGCCAGGTCTAAATTAATAGCTTCCCTGCAGGCCGAGGGTAGACAGCCGGCTGTTCCTGTTCGTGATGTCTTGGCGAGCCGTGTCCTATCCTACATGTCCCTTATATACGTTTTCCTGAAATCCATCCACGCCCCAGTCTAGTCCCGTTCCCCTCCGTCTACACCCAACAAAACGACAAGAACACGTTTGAACCTTAAGCACAAAACCAGCAACCAGACCCCGCACAACAGAACCAGGACCCAAGGACTACGAGCCTCTGTCCCAACTCACGACATCGTGGCTCAGCAGAACGAATCCATACATGCCATTCGACGATTATCAGACGACCATTGAACAACAAAACACTGATTGGAAATCCCATGCTAGTTTTAAGTTAGACTTAATTTCAGCTCGTAGTCGGCAGCGAGGATAAAAAATTTGCTTTAGTTTTTAAGTCATCAGATATAATTGGCGCCGTTAAACATTAAATTGTATTTGTGCCGTGTCAAATAAATGTTATGTGAAGAAAAAAAAAAATAAATAAAAAAATACCTAGATGTAGTCCAATAACAGAAAGTTACTTTTAAAAATAGTTGAGACCAAAACAAGGATATTATAAGTGTAATAAAACATACCTATAATTTTAAGTTTAGTAAAGCGGGCAATGTATGCAGTTTGCAAGGATGCGAAAATGAACGGGAATAGAAGGTGTGACTTTCAGGCTTGGAAAAATTTTTTTTTCAAGCCTAAAAGTCACACCTTCTATTTCCGTTCATTTTCGCATCCTCGCAAACTGCATACATTGCCCGCTTTACTAAACCTAAAATGTAAGTCATATGACAAAAATGAAATTAGTTCGTAAAGTTACCTATAATTAACAAATGGAAATCGATTGTCATTTTATACACATATTATCGCACACATAGGAAAACAAATCAATATTTCGCGCTATATACAGCGTAGTTAATTCGATGCATATAGAGAGGTGACCCGATTGATTCATCTCATTATGATTGAATTTTCTATAATTCACAAACATCGACATACAGTCGCTAGATAATTCGTATATTAGGGTGGCAGCAAAAATGGTCATGTTAAATTTCTAAAACCGACCATGTACATTTTTGTTCATTGCACTAAAAAATTGATCTGTGCAAAGTTTCAGCTCATTCGGAAAGGATTTAGGGGTGCCTCAAAGTGTTCAAAGTTTTGATGTTTTAACCCTCGAAAATGGACATCCCCAATAAAGAATCTAGTAAGAGATGCCTAATGAACATTGAAATGATTCACCAAACCACATGTAAATCGTTTTAATGTTTTTTATGCATCTTAAACATAATTTTTCATTAGAGATGTTAATTTGCGAGGGTCAAAACACTGAAATTTTAAGCACTTCAAGGCACCCCTAAATCAAGTCTAATCAAGCTGAAATTATGCACAGACTATTATTTTGGGTAAATAAATAAATGGTCGGTTCTTTAAATATGATGATGACATTTTTTCCATACATCCCATTGCTACCCTATTGTATATTCAATGTTGGCATGTTTACAGACTACAATATTTTTTTCAAAAAATCTATCTGTTGTTGATGAGTAAATATATGAGAAAAAAAAGATTAACTCGATTATCCGGAGAATTCAGTTATCCGGATTGAAATATTTTTCAAAACTCCGGATAATCGAGTCCGACATGTACTCTGAGGCACATTCTATGAAAACTGAAATAAACATGTAACGTTTTTGGTTAGCTCTCCAACAATTGTACCGATTTCAATAATTATTATGATGTTCGATAGCTAAAATATACAAGCATTTTATAATATGAAAACTATCTCCGCCATTTTCTTGTTACGGAAAAGTTTCAAGGTCAAATATCCACATACGAAATGATTCCACGCGTTTAGTCATTGGCGAACAATGGCAACCAATTGGCATCGCATTCATCAACCGACGTAAGCGAAGTGGAAAGGAAGTAGAGTTGCTGCCACGTGATTGGTTCTTCAACTTATATGTTTTGAGTGAGGCTTTAAAAGGACATAGAGCATATAGAAAAGCTCATTCCCAGGTCGAAGTCAAGGCGAACAGTTCAGCTTCGTTTTGGTCCAGCTCAGATATCGTTGTTGGAATACAGCCCGAAACTGAACTAGGACGGTACTGGTGGTCCAGGAAGCTACCGCTTTCAGGCATGGATTGGACCAGGGGCACCCAAATTCATAGGTGTGGTTGAATAGCTATAATCTTCCATTTTTTCCGGTTGGAGCTTTTGGAATGCACTATTTTAATTTTGTCGACCAGTATAAATGAGTTTTATAAATTTTCCATAGAAGCTAATTATATCAAATTTCTACGCCGTTGTGAGAGGTCTTCCGGCAGTTAACCGGAACATTCACCACGGCAGACGAAAAAATGCGCGTAGGCATGATTTCGAGTGTTTTCTTCGTTTCGTTCATCAATTCCTCCTCAGTTTTCGCGGCAAAATTGTTGGAGTCAAACTTACGCCTCAGGTTTGCATAGAAATTCTCGATGGGACGCAGCTGGAGGACCTTTTGATACCTGAACATAATTTTCAGAAAAATCGAAAGTGCATCAACAATAGGTTGCCAATGGAATGTTTAGGAGAAATTCGATAGTCGTATTTCGTTCAGTAGTAATGTTTCCCATGAGTTTCCCAGGGATGGTAATTATATAGGCTCATTAGCAACAGCAATTCCACGCCCTTGCGAGTGGCTTGCCGAGAGTTTACCGGAACATTCGCCATGGTAGACAGAAACATGCGTGTAGGCATGTTTTTAGGTTCTTCCTTTGTTTTATTTATCGATTCCTTCTCAATTTTCGTGTCAAAATTGTTGGAGTAGGTTTTAAGCTCCTGGTTTGCCCAGAAACTCTGGATGGGACGCAGCTGGGAAACGTTGGATGGGTTGGCCGACCTTTCAATTTCAGCCGCCTTATCTCCTCCAAGGATTGCTTCGAGTAGTGGGCCGACACCTGATCCGGCCAGAGCACCTCGTCTTCGCTCCTATGGTATTTCTTGATGAACGACGCAACTTCCGGCAGGCACTTCGTACTATAAATTTGGAAACTTGGTGTGTGAAATGAATTTCACCTCAGAGGTCACTCCCTTCATGGGGAAAGTAAAATACGGAGTGCCCTGCCAGTCGTTATTATCCAGGGAGAGATAAGTCTCGACGTCGACCACCACCATCATGTCGCGATTCGCCGGAAAAATCGACTCGACCATCTTATTCAGCCGCCTTCATTGCCTGCAGGCTGCAGCTCCGAAACCAATGGACGGGACTGCCGCTTTCTGATGTCCATGTTCGTCAGGTTTTTTTCCACTGTTTGGCCGGTTGCACCGACCTCCCGAGAAGGCGCACGCAGCGATGTTGCCAGTTTTTCTCGGTCTCCCTCTTCAGTATTCTTTAGAGCTTCTTGTTGCTCAAGGTCGTCGGTCGTCTGGAACCGGGCTTTCTTTCGATTCTCTGATTGTAGTTTATTAGAGCCAAGATGTTGTAGATGCCGGAACGGGCGTATCCGGTGTCCACATAGTGCCGCACGATATCCGTTTTCGACGTGGTGAGGTACCATTCTTTGAACGCGCACACTTCTAAACGGAGTAGCCTCACTGTTTTCGCAATCACGGTTAGAGTGCGACTGATAGAGCTGTCCATTTTTTTCTGCTGGCTTATGGTTTACTATGATTGATGCTGCATGGGTAGTTTCGTCAGTGAGTGTGTAGGTAAACTTATCAAAAACGTTTTTTTTGTTTTTAATGTAAACATTACACGCTAAACACCACTGTGTACTGTGGGATTCTCAAATAAATCTTTCCACCAATTGAAATATAATACTTGAAATGTATAGAAACTATTTTGGAAGTTGTTTCATAAAATTGGGACTGAAAAACGTGCTTTACATTGAGTATTTCGTCGTTTTAATATCACTTTTTTGTACTTTACGACCTTCAAAAGGGCATTACTCCAAAATGTACCGTACGATGAATTTGAAATTTTGACCAGAGATTCTGGACGTCATAACGAATCGAATGGCGTACTCAGATTCTTTGGCGCATTTTTTTTTATAATAACGGTCTGTGGGAGCACCGTGAGGGATCTACCGCAGAAATATTTTTTGCTTATGTGAACCACCACCGACCAATTTTGGTTGTATTTGCTTGAATAAATCGCGAGTTATACAGATATTTGTGTTTTGTTTGTATAGGAGCCCTATTTTCCAGAGCAGGGAGTGGTGTTGATCTTCATTATAAATTAACGTGCCAAGTTTAGATTCATTTGCTCAATTAGTTCTCAAGTTCTGCAAAAATTTGTGTTTCATTTGCCTGAGGCCCTCCCTTGCAGAGAAGGTAGGGGTCTGAAACTGTCATAAGAACCTTACCCGGCCCCAAAAACCCAACATACAAATTTTCATGTCGATCGATTCTGTAGTTTCCAAGTCTATGTGGATCAGACAGACAGATAGACAGACAGCCAGAACTCTACTTTTATATGTATAGATTTGTATGAAACCAGTCTCCTACGGAAAACGGAGAGGTGTCAAACCATCATTTGCATATTTCGTCAGTTGAATTCAAAACTGGCACAACTCAAAATTTTGCAGTTTTGAGTTATTGATGGTACACGGTGCTAAATACTATAAAGTTTCATCCTATTAAAACTCATTTCGAAAATTTTTAACAAAATGTTGCATGCCAAAAAAGAGTGCCTTTTTAACTTTTTCAAAAATACCCAAAATGAATGTACATTAAAGGCACATTTTGAGTTGTGCCCCTATTGCAAAATTTATGCTTGATATTAGTGGAGTGCTGCAGGATACAAAGGCACATTATAATGCATGCTCCCGTTGCACGGTATAAATAAAGCAAAACCGAAAGTACGTTTCAGATATACTTTTGACGTGGCAAAATTAACCTCGTGTTTTAAGTCACCCCCTTTCGTAAGCGTCAAACATGTTGCGCGTAAATGAAGAAGAAGACGACTCCAGTGTATCTGAGTGCGAACAAAAGTCCAATGAAAGCCTGCGTTCGGTGGAATCATTGAGTAGTGACAGTGAAAGTGTTATTAGAAACCATAGCAATCTTTCTGCTCTTGTGCAATCGAGTAGTTCTAATGATAAATCTTGTTCAGGATTAAGAATCTCTCCTGAGATAAAACATCTTATAATAGAATCAAGAATCAAATGTGCTGATTACATAAGTGCCTACATATTCAGCACGTTCCTGGATAAGGAACCGCAAGAGCCAGTAAAAAATGCAGGCTCCCTTGAAATAAGGAATTTTCTATTTGTAAGGCTATCTCATTCAACTTCAACGTCAGATTTTGATGATTCTGATGCAGACCCCGATTTCATTGATGACATATCAGACGGAGCCTGTTCCACAAGTGATAGTGATCTCTTACCTTCAGGCAATATTTTATTGAAAATCATGTTGATTGAGTTGTAGTAATTTGTGGTTATGTTTACATTTCAATTTAGCAAACGAAAATGATACCTTTTATGCTTATGAAGATCATACCAGTGCCTCACATAGTGGTCGTTACGTCGAAGTAGAAGTTGAAAGTCCACCATCAGAATGTAAAATCTTTCGAAAATTTTGGTATTTGTTTAAATTTTTGATTAATTTATTTTATTTTGACGTCAAACTAGTGGATAATGAAATGGTTGATACTGTTGAGCAGGGTGCTGTATCCGGACAAAAAATAACAGGAGGGTTTTGTGCAAAGCCACGACCGCAAGGTTGAAGTAGAATACTTTTACAAGAAAGATAAGATGCCGATCACATCTTTGCTTTATCACTGACAGGACAAATAAAGTATTCCTTGTGATAAAGTAAATAGTTAAATGCTGATATAACCTCAAAACTAAACGGCTCACGTGTTGTCAAAATGAGTCAACTTTTCATTGAATGCATTTACTAGTGCCCACTATCGCACAGAGACTGCATTTCACTAAAGTGCCTCACTGCATCAGCCGCTATCGATGCTAAGATCCGCTGCAACTAGTTCGCTATCCACAGCCATGCCACTATACACAGTTGTGGCCGCTATACGCTGCAATTGGTATTCACTGTCCTTGCATCAGCTGGTCCAGCTGCTATCGTTGCTGGAATCCGCTGCAACTAGTGCGCTATCCATTGCTACGCCACAGCTGTGGCCGCTTTCCGCCATCGCTGGTATCCACTGCACTGCTAGTTCTGCTGGTAAGGGAGGACGACTGCTGTTGTCGCTGTCTAACCTATTATGAGCGGCTTCGGAATTTTTTTTGGATTAAATATTCTTTATTTTTCTTACGGTATTTTCGGATTCAAAAAGCCTCCTCAGTTGTTCTCGAGGTACGATGCTGGCCTAACAAGCCAGTCGTCGTAGGTTCGAGTCTTGACTTGGGAGAGACTGTTAGTGTCAGTAGGATCGTAGCGCTAGCCCCGCAATTGTCCTGTACACTTTAACGGTTGGCTGCGAAGTCTGTGTATAGTAAACAGAAGGTCAAGTTCCGAACCGGAATGTAGCATCAAGGCTTTGCTTTTTTGAGAGATTCAATTTTATCAACTTTTCAACTCTGATGTTTTTAATGTACTATAAGTGTTACTACTTTTTTTCTTTTTCTATGTACATGATTTACATTTTAATGCTCGGCATTAGAGTTTCAATTATTAAATATACCTAGCTACTTATAAACAAAGCTCACGAATGAGCACTGCACTCTAGAGTTGAGTGCATTGTTTTTAGTGTTTTCAACGTGTACAGAGATTATGTTTTCGGTCATATCGATACCAGCTATTTGATGCACTTCTGTTGTTCGGGTTCCGAAGGGCACGTTCAAGATCATTTTCAGGAACTTGTTCTGGATCCGTTGAATCTTCTGCAGGTGGGTTCTAGCGCAGGTTCTCCAGACTGACGAGGCGTATAAGAGCATCGGCAGTATGACCTGTTTGTATACCGTCAATTTATCCACGACGGATAATTTCGATTTTCGGTTGATTGGCGGGTACAACTTCTATATTAGCACTAAACTTTTCGTTACTTTTTGTTCAATGTGGGGGCGATAAAGTAGCTTATGATCATAGGTCAAACCAAGGTAGCGAACATTTGACGACCAGGGAATATCTACATTGTTCAACCGAATCTTTGTTGTCGGCACCAAACGCTGACTATTCCGATGAGGAAAGACTATGGTCTGCGTTTTTGCTGCATTCACACAAATTTTTCATGAGGTGAGGTAGTTCACAAAGGCGTTAAGCCCAGTTTGCAGCTTTTTAACTATTTGGTTGATATGTCTGCCCTCGTACATAATGGTGGTATTATCAGCAAACAGCGACAGGATGCCTCAATTGGGTAGTTCAGGAATATCTGATGTAAATAAGTTGTACAGAACAGGACCAAGGATACTGCCCTGTGGAACACCAGCTCCTACGTCGTATGGGTCAGACAGGCCACCCAGCACACAAACCTGAGATTTGCGCAGCGTAAGATAGTTTTGCGAAATTTTCACTAGATAAACGGGATAGTTGTAGCGCTGTAGCTTGTAGATAAGCCCGTCGTGCCACACGTTGTCGAATGCTTTTTCTATGTTCAGGCAGGCCATGGCAGTTGTTTTAGATAGCTTCTTATTCCGATTGATGAGTTTTGTTACTCTCTGCAGTTGATATGTTGTTGAATGGCCTCTGCGAAAAACCGAACTGCTCGTCTTGTAATATGTTGTTCACTTCTGCGTGGCACAGAATACGGCTGTAGATGCATCGTTCGAATACCTTGCTGAGGGCAGAAAGCAGACTGATGGGACGGTAGCTTTTGGGGCATGTGGGATCCTTTCCTGGTTTCAAAATGGGAATCACTTTCACCAGTTTCCACTTTGCTGGAAAGTACGCCAATTCAAGGCATCGGTTGAACACTTTTCCACCACAGACAAGGCTGTTGGTCCAAGGTTTTTGAGCACAAGGTTGAACACTCCGTCGAATCCGGGAGCCTTCATGTTCCGAGAAAATTCGATGTTGTTCTGTACCTCGTCCACTGTTATCCATTGATCAGGTGGTAAGATATTCGGTGTGCGCGCCAGAATTACTATCGATTTACTAACAGCTGGTTCGATTCCACTCACAATATCACGACCAAGGTTGTGGGAAGCGGCAAAATGCTGAGAGATAGCACAAGCCTTTTCACGGGAAGTTAGCAGAGTTTCACTATTCACTGTTAACGGCGGGATGGGTTTTGGTTTGTTCTTTAATACTTTAGCCACACGCCAAAATGGCCGTGAGCAGTTGGGCAAATTACGTAATTCGGTTGCAAACTGTCTGTTTTTCACTTTCTCCAGACGTTCTTGAACGATTTTTGTCAGCTGTCTAGCGTAGAATCGGTGCCTAGGGTTGCGGGTACGTTGATATTGCCTTCTCAGCGAGTGTCGCAAAGAAATTATGCGCTTAGTGTTATCGTCGATTTGTGATGTCCGCATCAAGATGGTTTTCAACATACCGCTGCAGCTGAACCCAATTTGCACGGTAGTAATTTCTTTTTTGTTGAACCTGGCGCCGCTCTATGTTAGCACCAATCTCAGCGATGACCGGAAGATGATCCGAGGAGAGCTCCGTTATGGTTTTCAGAATCGAAAATCGTTCGGTGATGTTGGTCAGAAAAATGTCAAGCTTGGAGCCTACACCACCAGGGGAGATGTAAGTTGGCAATTCCGGATGAGCGGGATAGTAATATCCAGCTTCGGAATCTTCTACGATGATGTTACTGTTTGAATTGCTCCTGGAGTCACCCAAAGCGGAGTGGCGAGCATTGAGATCACCTGTGATGAAGAAATTGCCTCCTCTTCTAGACAGCTTTTGGATGTCGTTCTTCAATTTCACCGTGGTTCCATTTGCCCGTCGAGACTGCTTCGGACAATAGACCGCAATAAATGTGGTCCATCAGTGGTGGTAATTCCGATTTCTACAGCTTCGACAAAGGTTGTGTTGAAACTCGGTAGTGAATTGTATGGTAGTCCTCTCCTTATGGCGATTGCAACCCCGCCCTCAGCTAAGGTTGTGCGATCCAGTCTGACTATCGAGTGTTCCGGCAGGCAGAAGTTTAAGTTTATGTTCGGCTTCAAATGTGTTTCGGTTATTACAGCGATATCGATGTGGTGTGTGTTCAGAAAATGTAGAAGTTCTAACTTCTTGTTGGCCACAGAGCGGGCATTCCAGTTAAGGATTCGAAAGAATGGATCCATGACGGTAGTAAAAAGTCATCATGACCGCAATCTGTTCCTGGTTGATGCGACAAGCCTTTGTTTGCTGATCGAGTTTAAGAAAAAGCGTAGCTAGCTGTTCTATCGAGTACAAATTGCTACTTGACGGTCGCTGGCGATTGGCAACTTCACTTCGAATTTTTTATAAATTCTACTCGTTTTGGACAGGAACAGCTGTTCGTAGCATGCTCTTTGTCACAGTTAAGACACTTGATTTGTTCGGCTTCCTCAACAAGACAATCCACTGTCCGATGCGGACCTGCACATTTCATGCAGCGACTCTTGATGTGGCAATTCTTTGTGCCATGTCCATAGTTCAAGCAGTTGGAACACTGCGTGACATCGCGATGAATCGGTTTGTATCGCTCCCATGGGCGGTGATTGTTTTCACTGTGCTTAGTGTAGTTGACTCCCTGGTCAGGTGGAACAGGTATAACTGATCACGGTACTTGATGGCTTGGTTGTGTCTTATCATTTTGTATACTGCTGCCACTTCTAGGTCACAAGCGACAAGCTCCGTTTTTAACTCGTCCAGTTCCGATTCCGGTAAACCACGCAGTACAACTTTGAATGGTTTTTAGCTGTAATATCGTGAGTGAAATACTCCGCTTTTGTTTGCTTCAGGTAAGCCTCTACTGCCTTGTAATGTGGGGTGGATGGAACGACAATTTTGTAGCCGTCCGTGCATAGCCTCAGGGTAGCTACCAGCCCTTTGCTGATAAGTTCATTGAAGTGTTGCCTAAGTCCAGGCGGAAAACCTTTTACGTAGAAAGGCGGCATTTTCTCTTTCTTTTCCTTTTTCTCGGTAGTTTGGTCAGCCAGCGATCCAAACTTGTTAGCAGCTAGTATCTTCTTGGCGATTCCATCATCTTTTTCAGCAGGGTCACGAGGACGCTTCTCACTGAAACCCGTTTTTTCCATTTCGTTGGGACCCGACAACGAACTGTTGTATAACGAACGTGATAAGTAAAATAAAACTTTCAGTTGTAACAAACACGTTTGTACACACCAAGCATGAGACGAAGAATCATGAGCGGCTCCGGCTGAAACAGGCTCTTATGTACGCCAAATAGCATGTTTTCAATTGCAAGGTATATGATTCTGTCAACCGTGCTTGGGAAGCAATCATATAACGACCAATCAGAGGTCGAATTTTTCTTTTTGACAAGGCTTGACTATTTTCAATAGTACAATAGTGTGAATAATAAAATTACAATTATCTTCTTTTGGGTAGAATCTTAGAAGATTTTCCAATCTATTGCTGCAAGAACGAAGGGAATCCATCGAATAATAACTGATTTATTAGCATTTGAAATTGGACATATTTTTCACTTTTTTCGGTTTTAGATTTTCATTTCACATCCCTATGTAGCCGAACTTCCTGAGAGAAGTATTCTACTTCAAAAAACCGAAATCGAGCAAAGAGAAGGTCTAAAGCTACAAGCAAGATATTGCGTTATGCCAGTAAGCCTTATTATCGCCCGTTGACATAAACATTCGCCAAAGGTAGAACTTTGAAGCCGCCATGCACTGGAATCTGTCGGTTGAAATGCTTTGATAGGCTCGATCAATGTGAACGAGTAGATATTTTTAGGTCTTTTTGGAAAATTGGTGACCTAGACCAGCAACGCCAGTTTATTGCAAATTGTATTTCCAAGAACGAACCACGTTATCGATATACCCGTACGAACAGCAACAGATCTTTGAACAACCATTTCCATTTTATGAGAAATGGTGTACCTGAGAGAATATGTAAGACATTTTTTCTTAATACTTTGAGCATCACTCCAAAAATGGTTAGAACAGTTATGGCGAAGTGTAACGAGGCTACAAACATTGTTGTTAAAGATTATCGTGGAAGACATAAACATCACATTGATCAGGAACATATGAAAGATGGCATTAGAAAATTCTTATCAGGAATCCCACAAATTCCAAGCCATTATTGCCGCGCCAATACTAATAAAGAGTATATAGAGGGTGGTAAAACTGTTGCGAGTCTTCATAGAGATTATGTCACTCAATGCAACAATGCTGGTAATATTCCTTGTAGCTACCGATTGTTCTTCAATGTATTTCATCATGAGTTCAATTTATCATTTTTCATTCCGAAGAAAGATCAGTGCCATCAATGCTACGTGTATGATAACGCAATTGGCGAGGATAAAATTGATCTCACTGGGGCCTATGAGCAGCATATCATGGAAAAAGATCTTGCGAGGCTAGAAAAGCAGAAAGATAAGAAACAGTCCTCTGAGAATGTAATCGTCGCTTGTTATGACATGCTAGTTGTCTTTCAGTGTCCCCGTGGAGACGTTTCCGTATTTTATTACAAGTCTAAATTGAACGTATACAATTTGACTTTCTACAATCTGAAATCAAAAGATGTGACTTGTTTCGTATGGCACGAAGGGGAGGCCGAACGTGGTGTCAATGAGATCGGCAGCTGCGTCCTAATGTTCATCGAAAAAGAAGTTTCAAAGAGAACCGAAGGTATTGAATTCATCTTCTACACAGACAATTGCGCTGGTCAACAAAAAAATAAGTTTATGCCCTGTTTGTACCACCTGTATGCGATCAGAAAGCACCCGACGATTAAATCTATAACTCATAAATTTCTCGTTCGAGGCCATACACAAAATGAAGGCGATTCCGTGCATTCCGCAATCGAGCGAGAAGCCAAATTACAACTCAAAAGAGGTTCCATGTTTTTGCCAGATGACTTCATAGCATCAATGAGAGCAGCCAGGAAACGCGGAAGACCATACAAGATTGTTGAATTAAACCATAACAGCTTTTTTAACGTGAAGAATCTTCTAACTGATAACAAAAACTTCACGAAAAATATCACAAACGAAGATGTCAAGTTCAACGACATTACATGCTTTTGGATTACGCAGGAGGACAGCGACAAAATGTTCTTGAGGACGACCTATCAAGAAAATACATTTCAAGAGATCGACACTCGCAAAGAAAAACGACAGACACGGAACAAAAAGAATCCGAAATGCCCAGCAGAACCTGAAACATTGAAACCAGCATACCGAACAAAGCGCAAGCTACCAGAAAACAAGAAGAAGGATTTAATGGAACTGCTGCGTAACAATTTCATTCCAAAACGATATAAATCTTTTTATGAAAAATTTTAACATCACCAATGAATAAATTTCTTACTTTATTTCAAACTAAAATGATCAAAATAAAGCATTTTCCATTATAAAATTAAAACAATTCAATGCGTTTATTTTGCTTGTTAAGGCACAACTCAAAATTAATTTCCCAATATTGATCTCTAAAAAGGCACAACTCAAAACATTTTTTTAAAAGTACCAAAAAAACTGAAATTATATATTTATTGTGTTTTTTCGTCGGTGAACGTTCTGGATTATACCCAATTCTAAGCAATGAAAATGAAAAACAAAATGAAATTAAAAGATATTCCGGAATTGCGAAAGGATTTTGAAATGCAAATTTTCAAACGCGTTTTTCTCAAAACTATAAATTTTGAGTTGAGCCAGTATTGAATTCAACTGACGATTTGTTACCCTTAAAAACATTCACATGCCAAATTTGGTTGTATTGGTTCTCGAGTTGTGCAGAATTTGTGTTTTATTTTTATGGGACCCCTCCCTTCCAGAAGAGGGAGGGATCTCGAACCACCATTGAAATATGTTTTTGCATTTAAAAACTTTTACACGCCAATTTTGGTTCCATTTACTTGATTAGTTCTCGATATGTGAAGAAATTTGTGTTTTATTTGTAGTGTGGGTCCCTTCCCACTGCTCGATACCGGGCAATGAGAAAGCGGACACTTTGGCTAAGGTGGGCGCAACAAACGGTGAAATTTATGAAAGACCAATTGCTTTTCATGAATTTTTCGCATTTGTACACCAAAATACGATCATCAGTTGGCAAAATTCTTGGACCAAGGGGGAACAGGGATGGTGGTTACATTCCATTATACCCAAGGTATCGACGAACCCGTGGTTCAAGGGGTTGGATGTAGGTCGAGATTTCATTTGCATGATGTCTCTGCTTATGTCTAATCACTATAAATTTGACACGCATCTCCGTCGTATTGGGCTCAGCGAAAGCGGTATCTGTGCCTGTGGTGAAGGTTATCACGACATAGAGCATATTGTTTGGTCATGTCCTGTACAAATTGATAGATTCCCTTCGGGCTGGAGGTAGACTGCCAGCTGTTCCTGTTCGTGATGTCTTGGCGAGCCGTGACTTACCCTACATGTCCCTCATATACGTTTTCCTGAAATCCATCCATGCCCCAGTCTAGTCCCACTCCCCTCCGTCTACATTCAACAAAAAGACGAGAACACGTTAGACCTCGATACTGGAATTATCATCTGACCCCCACACGAATTCGTCAGGACCGAGAACACGAGGCCTTCCGTGACATCGTGGCTCAATGACACACACCATATGGCTACTTGAACACCAACGGACAAAAACATCAGAAACAACATGTTAACATGATTCAATTAGATTTAATTTTAGCTCGTAGTCGGCAGCGAGGATAAAAAATTCGCTCTTAGTTAATAAGATACTTTAAAAAGTAAGACACTAGGAATAATTGGCTCTGTAAAACATAAATATGTATTGTGCCGTGTCAAATAAATGCTAATTGATTAAAAAAACCAAAAATTTGTTTTATGCTGAAGTTGATTCTAATATTTTTCCCAGAGCTTTTATTGAACGTAGATGTTCAAGATGCCCTAATTATATGTCACTTCCAGTGCAATAAAACTAGCGTTTCACAAAGGTTAACTGTAGCATCTTCTCAGAGAAAATGGTTGCAAATATCACACGTTTCAAAAATGTAATCTGCGGAGGTTTTTTTTGTCGGCAGCAAACAAAATCAGATTGTGGTAAAATTGGAAATGTATTTCTTAATTCTGGTGCAGATTAGCAAAATAAGATGTTTTCCGATGTAAGTTTTCAGAAAAGGGAGTTTTCGTATAGATTGATTCAATCTGACCGGTAGTCCACTAAAGGATGTGGTCCATGCGGGTGAACATACTTCTAGGTTTAAGGCAAAATAAATTATATTTATAATTTAAGTGTAACAGGAGAAGCATCAAGCTGAATCGGCCAATAATACATACGGCCCGACGAAGCTCTATTAATTACGTCCGACGAAAAAAAATTCTCCACAAGTAACTAAGCTGACAGAAAACACTTTGTATATTAGTTGTACACGTAATTTCCCATCTTACAGTGAATAACCGTCCCGCACAAACCCGTTTGAGAGAAGCTTGGCTTCCATTACTTATCTAATTGTATCATTTTCTCGCAATGCAATCATTCGCAAGTGCGGTAAAATAGCAACAACCCGCAACCGCAGCAGTAAAGCTCGTTCGCAAATTGCCATTCCAAGGCATCAGGGAAGTAGCCGTCATCGTTAGAAGCGTCATCAAAACACCCGCCTTCTCCATATTACCGTAGGTATTTATTTCGTAACAATCTTAGCTTAGACCACTTTTTCTCTCCGTCTTCGTTTTTTTTGTTTCTCTCTTTCTCACTTTCATTTCTGTTATATTTTATTTAATTATCTAATTCGCTACATAACAAAGCAAAGACGCTTAAAGTGCTTCTCGGCTTCACAAGTTAATAATTTATCTAAATTAATAACCGAACCGGCGACTGGCTACCGAGTCGTCGGATGTGCTCCTAAACTATTCACAGTTTAACTAGGTGCTTCCTTCACCCTTAGTAGAAGTATTGCTTCAGGGATTCGTGCTTTTTGCTGCCGCCACTGCCGCCCCAGTAGCGATGGCCAGAATAGTAGCCGGAGTGATCGTGCGGGTGCTGGTGATGGTGATACTCTGGACCGTGTCCGTTGCCATGTGCGTGATATTCGACGTTGTGATACTTGTTGAAGTGATACGCCTTAGCGGTTGTTGGGTAGAGTTGAGTCGAGTACATGTGAGAGGAGGGCGTCTCGTAGGACGTTACTGGAGCACTGGTTGGAGCGTATGACACAGGTGTGTAGCTGTAGGGTTGCGTGTAGCCTGTCTGAATCAGTGTGGTGTCCGACTCGACACCTCCGAATTTGGGCTGGACTGAGGCAGAACTGAGGTTTGGCTGAACGTCGCATACGGTGCCCGAAACCAGGACACTGAGAGGGGCACTGAAAATTCGGAAGTTGACATCGCTGTAGTCCAGCTCGGTAATCAGGAACACCGGCATCCGATCGGATATGACCCAAACGGTTTCCGATTCGTCAATTTTAACATCAGCGGGGAAGACCAGCTCCACATCGTCACGATCAACAATGCCGTGGTATTCGGGGCTGTATGGAAGAGACGAATGCCAACAACCGACAGCGTTCTGATCGATCAAATTAAACAGCTGGAGTCCGTTTTCGCTCATGACACGCGAAGTGGTGTGCGCGTCTGGTCCTCGTTCCTTCAGATACTGGAAGTCGTGGAAGCTTTCCTCCACTCGCTCCTCGTCGCGAAGTGTTTTAGTTGATACCATAAACTCGCGGTGGCTCGCCAAGGGCGAGAAGTACATCGTGCGGAATCCGTCGGCCTGCAGCGGCGAAAGAGACATTCCAAAGATACCTTCCTCTCCCCACTGGAAGTTCAGTCCGGCAATGTTGAAGTCTCCACGCAGTGGATCCGGGAAGAAGAAACTATGCGCAAATCGCCACGATTTGTTCTTCTCATACGAGTACGCAATCAATCCGTAGCCCAACTCATCGGACATGTAGGCGAAGGTATCCTCGCAGCTGCTTCCCATGTCAATAGCAATATTAGCAATGAAAGTGTTCGGGTTAGTGTCCTCCGCACGCAGTTCGTACCGACGGATCCGACGGTTCGTTTTCAGATCGAAGATGTTTAGCGCGTACGGACAGAGCTGTTGGGTGGTGTTTCCAATTCCAACGGTGCCCGTATCGAGCAGCCACAACCGATCGCACTTGTCAGCTTTAATACGATAAACGGTATTCAACCCGTTCGCACAGTCTCCAGCCGCATTGCTGGCCCAGTCCGGGTACGGGATCAGAGCCGGCGACCCCGAGGGGGTCTGATTCATGTCGATGTAATTCATCGTGGACGGAATACCTGTGGATGGAAGGAGAGGAAAAAAACTGTTGTCAGTAATCGGGTTTTGATCATGAAGGTCGACTATTTAAGTTAACAGCGGTGAAAAATGATCCCCCGAGGGGACGGCGTGCCGCCGTCGTAACAGTTTCGCGTTTGCTTCGCCACCTGCTTCTCGATTAGCAAGTTTGAGTACCAGACCGGCTAGTGATAGCCGTTTAATGGGGGCCTGTCGAGGGGGAGTGCCTGGTTTGTTGAACCGTTGAATGAATAATGATTTGTTTACATTGTGTGGATCTGTTTCGATGCTATGAATGTCGTCAGACTTGGTGGCGCCTTCGATGGATTCGTTAACTGGTTATATGAACAGTGATTTAATGCGATTGTTGCGCCAATTCCCACTGTCAATAATGTGTGAACCAGAAGGAGTAATTGGATGTATAAATATTCTGCTCACAGGAAACGTGACTTTTTTCCCAAAAAAAAAACATCCATGCAAAAACCGATTTCGTAAGGCTTCGAATTTCAGGTTACCAAACGTCGACGCTCGCACACTCAATTGTAATTGACACGAGTTTTGATTCAAATTAAAGCTCGAACTATGATCGATTCGTTTTGAATCATTTCACGGTTCAATCTCTCTTGTATAATATTTAAAATGGAAACAAAATCGAGTTATCTAGAGAAGTCATACGAGAAATTTAGTGAAAGTAAGGTAACGCAATACTATTGCAATTAAATTTATTGTAAAAATATACTTATATTTGAAAACATACCAAGATAAGAACAAAATAATAAAAACAACCTTACTTAGGTAAAACTAAATTTACGGCAAGTTATTAAACCAGAAGCATAAAAGATATAAAAAATTATTATCATAATTAAACGTTGAATTCCGCACCATAGCAGCATACTCCAACACAGACTTGACCAGCGAGTAGTACGACGTGCGTAGCTAATGAGGCTCTCTAATATGTTTGTGAATTCCTAAGTAAAACCGTTGGTTTCGTTCAGCCTTTGCTATCACTACGGAATAGTGCTCCCTGGAGGAGAGTATCGTATCGAGATGCCTTCCAAGGTCTTAGTTTACGTATACTCTTTCTACATATTCCCCTCCAAAGTTTTAGCTCCAGTAAATCGGATTTTTTCTCCGAGTTAATGCGATTCGAACATTCGTTCGTACTGATACCCAACTAGTTGATTCCTCACCTTTCAGAGAAAACTCTCGACAGTCGTCGATGAATCTAGTTGTTTTTTAACGTCGTTGAAAAATAAAGAGAAAAGCAGTGAGCCAAGATTGCTACCCTGGGGCACACCAGAAAGATTAGTAGAAAAGCTATACTTGTTATGTCCTGGACTTTGGAACCAGACCTTAAATAAAACACAACCGCTCGTATTCGTCTCACACTCAAAAGTCCCTCCTTTATTTGACAGCTCACCCTAACACTGAGCTCATCATACAATCATCCCTGCGACTGAATTTACTCTATCCATGACACGTCTCACTTAAGTTAGGCAACATTGATAGTTTGTACTCTACATTCCTCTTCTTCTTAGCGATCAATGACATTAATTGATTTTATAATCGAGTAAATATGCTGGTTTTCTCATTCCCCTTCGCGGACGCTCTTTTGTTTTATCTTCCCCGTGTTCAATTCGAATATCCGGTACTTCATTCTCGACAGACACAGAACTCTGTCTATTGTTTTCTTCTTCATGCCTCTCTGCTTCATTCAGGTAAGATCTCTGCTGAACTTCCCGATCGGTTTCCAACAATTTCAGATGGGCTACCTTCCTATGTATGATCCGTTGTGATTCCTTCGACTGAGTTACATCCGATCTCTTACGATCTAAAACTGTCCATTCTTCTGGGCTAAAATTTGTTGCCAGTTTATTGTCCTTCACCATCCTTTTTATCAGAGCCGTATCGCCCACCTTCAACTCTCTCCTTTTTGCTCGACGACGATCGTTGGTATAAGCGGCACTTCTCTGTTTGACTAATCTATCCCGATCCCGAACTTCTTCCATCAGTTTGTTTGGTTGCGTAGATAATGTGGGCAACTTGTCAAGAATTAGTCTTCCAAACATTAGAACCGCTGGAGCAACTCCCGTGGTTGTATGAGGTGTTGAGTTGTACATTAGAACACTCATCCTCAAATCCCACTTCCATTCGGTTACCTCAAGTTGACTTATTTTCAGGTGTTTCTCGATCATTCCATTTACTCGTTCCACTTCTCCATTTGCTTGGGGCCAATATGGAGTGGTCCGTCTGTGTTCTATACCGTATTGCCCACAGAAGTTTTTCATCTCCTCACTGATGTATTGGGGGCCGTTGTCGGTTTTCAGGGTCTCCGGAAATCCAAACCGGCAAAAGGTTTCGTGAAACGCTTGGATTGTCAACGATGCGGTAATCTGTTTCATGATGACGACTTCGACAAACCGGCTGAAATAGTCTACGATTACCAGAAGGTTGTGACCTGATGGTAGAGGTCCTACGAAATCAGCAGCTAAATCTACCCACGCTTTATCTGGCATATTTGAACTTCTCATCGGTTCAGGCGGATCAAGGACAGAGACAATAGTGCAGGATTTACAACTTTTAACCACCCTTTCTGCTTGCCTGTCAATGGCGGGCCACCATACTTTCTGTCGCAATCGTTTCTTCATAGCCACGATGCCTGGGTGGGATTCATGAGCAATTTGTAGTGTCTGCTGTTGAAGAGCAGCAGGGATCACTATTCGTTCACATCTCATCAATAAACTTCCTGTTCGATAGAGCTCAGATTCAAACGGTTTGAAATGTTTTGTTTCTTCGGTCCAGACTCCACTTTCAAGTGCAACAATAACCTGTTGTATCAGTTCATCCTTGTCGGAATGATTCGCTATCTCCTGAATCGTTAATGCTTGGGGTACGGTCGATAAGGTTATTTTCATAATGTATTGCTCTGCGTCATGGTCGAAAGGTTCCGGTTCCTGCACAGCTAACCTCGAAAGTGAGTCCGCCAGATTAGTTGCTCCTGGTTGATAAACGACATCGAACGAGAACGACTGTATCCGTAAAACCCATCTTTCAATTCGTGGACAAGGTTTCGAACGATGAGAAATAAGGAAATCTAATGGTTTGCAGTCAGTTATCAATTTGAATTTCGTTCCTAGTAGAAACAATTTGAATTTTTCTACAGCCCAAACTAGTGCCAGTGCCTCTCTTTCAGTTTGGAAGTATTTCCTCTCCAAGTCCGTTAATGCCTTGCTGGCGAAGGCGATAATCCTTTTTTCCTTATTCTGATTTTCTTGAATCAGCACGGCTCCAAGGCCAGTGGGGCTGGCATCTGCGATGACATACGTAACGTCTGTCGGATTGAAGAATCCTAAAAACCCAACTGACGTTATTTCATGTTTAATAGACTCGAAGGCTGCTTGGTGAACTGCTTCCCACTTGAATGTAACTCCTTTTCTCAATAAACTTCGAAGTGGATCGGTTTTAGCTGCTAAATTTGGTATAAACCTGCCCACGTATGTCACTAGCCCCAAGAAACTACGGAGTTCAGCTGTTGAAACTGGTGGACGAAATTGTTTGATCGCTTGCACTCGACTTTCCGTTGGCTTGATGCCCTGAACTGAAAGTTCATGCCCAAAAAATGTAATTTCGACACATTGAACTGACATTTTTCCTGGTTAAGCAAAATTCCATAGGACTCCAAACGATCTAAAAAAAACCTTCAATCTCGCTGAATGTTCTTCAACCGATCTCCCAAAAACCATAAGATCATCTATATAAACCACCACCCCATCTAACCCAGCAATGATGGATTCCATGACCTTCTGGAATAACTCTGGAGCGGAACATACTCCGAACATTAATCTCTTATATCTGAATAGGCCATATTCGGTTATAAATGTTGTGATTTCTCGTGATCTCTCGGAAATTTTGACTTGGTGGTAAGCATCCTTGATATCAAGCTTAGAGAAACGAATCGCGCCGTTGATGCCTCCTAGTAGCTCATTGATCACTGGCAAAGGATGCTTTTCCCGAAGAACTGCGCGATTAGCCTTACGCATATCCACGCAAAGTCGCACCTCACCCGACTCTTTCAATACAGGTACTAAAGGCGAAACCCAAGCAGATGGCTTTGTAACCCTTTCGATTATGTCCTGATCTAGTAGTACCTGTAGTCTTTTCTCAATCAAGCTCTCCAGTGGGATCGGTGCTCTACGATACGGTTGTTGAACTGGTTGTACAGATTCGTCGATTGGGATCTCCACTAATATCCCTTTGATTTTTGGGAATGTTTTGGAGCTATCCGTAACTGACGCGATATTAGCATCGGCACCCGAATCGATTAACATCCGAATGATTACTCCTCGTACTGTGAAATGGAATTCATTTTCGCCCATAGCGTAGAACACATAGCCGTCTTCTCGATCCATCCTCTTCTCTACCTCATTTTCTTCTGCAATTGCCCGAATACGCTTCGCTGATATCCCGAATTGAACATTTCCGTTTTCTGCTTTGCGTTTAGCTTGTTCATAATTTTGACCCTGATGATTTTGACTGAATCGAAAACACATCCTCGCAATACGTCCATAAGCCTGACATCTAATACATTGTACGTCCCTAGCTGGGCACCATTCACTGGCCTTCAAATGATCGAGACGGCCACAAGCAAAACACGTCATAACAGTTCCTTGATTCATTGCTACTTTCTTCGGCGGAAATCGTGGCTTAACTCGATCCGATCGTTCACGCACCAACTGAATTGGAGCCTCATTCGAGTATCCGCTCACTTTACTCATTTGCATCGATTTCGTTTTGGTGTCAGCCATGGTCGTTCCAAGCGCTATGATATCAGTCAAAGATCTGCGATTCTTCTTCAAAATTTCAACTCGCAGTAGCTCAGAGTTGCATTTCTCGGTGATTTGATCTACAATCATCTCCTCAAAATTATCAGGAGAAAACCCACAGCGTTTTGCTTGGATCCTCAGTCGCAAAGCAAAATCCGACAATCTTTCCAAAGGTTTCTGGGCCATTTGCCTGAACAAGTAACGCTCGTATGCTATCATTCTTTTCGGTTCAAAATGGTCATCCAACGCTTTTATTGCCACTTCGTAGTGGGGGGGTTCTGCTACAACCAGATTAACCCGTTTTGCATCCGGTAGATTGTCATACAGTTCTTGCAAATCGGGCCCTCCCAGATACAGTAGCTTTGCTAGTTTCTCGGATTGATCCACAACTCCCACTGCACTGAAATAACATTCCAGCTGCCTCTTCCATTTCTCCCATTCTGCCGCCATCCGATTGTCTTCAATATTCATGTCAAACTGTCGAACTGGCCGAAACGTTTCCATGTTAGTCGTATTTCTGTTCGAAATTTAAAATTTCGGGTTTTTTTTTTAAACCCAAATAAAAATTAAATTTAATTTTTTTTACGAAGATTCTTGAGTCAAATTATTAATTATTTTCTTTTCGCTTGACCAACGTAGCTCTGTATGATGCGATTCTATTAATATGAACATATTTACCCTTACACATCTAATCGAGAAAGAATCAATGGAATTTTGTTTTGAAATCAATAGATAGTTATATTACATCCCAAATATAACAAAAATAAAATGGTAAAATATTTTGCTAAAAACAACGGTTACTAGATTATACTTATTTCCGGTTTTCATAAGCCAACAGCTCTCTCAAAACATCTTCTATAACTTCACTTCCAATGGATGGAACCAACAGTTCACATCTTTCTAACCTTTCAACTCATTCTTTTACTTCAAACCAACAGTTTGAGTTTACAGTCACCGCCCATAGTGTTATCAAAATAACTTAGCCCTATCTGAGCCAGCAGCTCACGATACTTCTGCCTATACTATAACTTTGGAATGAACCATCAGTTCACATCTCGTATCTTACACATTCTAGACTCCAAACCATCAGTATTGGAGTGTTTCTTCTTTATCTTGCCATTGAGAACCTGAACCAACAGTTCGGTTTATAATATTCTAGATTAAAACTGAGCTTTTCTCAGAATATATTCAAGGCTCTCTAAAGCAAAATCATGATCATAATCATAATCCATATTTCTTCCCTTTTTTTTTTTACACACAACACTGGCATGAAAACACCTGACTCCGTTTGTCCCGATGCCTTTCTATTACCTTGCCCAGCATTCCACGACAACAGTAAACACATTCATTTACTACACTGAATTTGTTCGGTTCGATTGCTCCTTTCTTTCCCCCTTTCGGTTCACTGCTGTCCTGTTATTTTCCGCCGCACGGTATTACACGAAAATTTACTGCGATTCATGCGTGACAAAGTCGATCTACCTTTCTAGGCATCAAGTGAAAAACAAATGGCCTGAAAGTGTTAGATCCTTCATTACAGCTATAAGCATTAAGCATTTTGGTATGGCCCCTCACTCTCGGTCTCACTAATACAAATATGCTGCGTTATCGATTGACTCCCAACCACGTTTGCGTCCGAAATTTACACAACGGTAACATTTCCTAACCCAAAACCAAAATTTTGTTATACTTAAGGTTATGCAGAAGGCGTAGCCCCTAGCATCGTGATCATTTTTCTCAGAGCGTTGGTCAAGACTAAACTTCAGAATCAAAAGTTACTAACCTGATTAACAAAAAAAATATCGACAAAACTCCAAAACAGCGCCGTTAATCCTGCCACTTAATACAAAAAAGAAGAAAAAAATCTATCCACCTCGTTCGCCAAATTGTTATGTCCTGGACTTTGGAATCAGACCTTAAATTAAACACAACCGCTCGTATTCGTCTCACACTCAAAAGTCCCTCCTTTATTTGACAGCTCACCCTAACACTGAGCTCATCATACAATCATCCCTGCGACTGAATTTACTCTATCCATGACACGTCTCACTTAAGTTAGGCAACATTGATAGTTTGTACTCTACAATACTAAGCGGCTCCAATCTTCACAGGCAATCGGCGATCTATCAAGTATGATATGACTCAGTTAACGACATTAGGTGCAACTCACATCCGCTCAACTTATGTGCCAATGTTTCAGGTGTCAACCTATTCGTAGCATCATTAGTGTCCACTTTGAAGAACATGATATTTTGCATTTTTAATACCCCCTCTGATACTTTGCAAATGGCGACGGCTATGGCCAACATGTGTGAAAAATTTAATCAAAAATTCACGACGCTTAAATGAAAATTTTTGAAGAAAATTGAAAAACTCAGAAACATACAATAACCTAAAAAACACAACAAATTGAACAAGCGCTAAAAATATAATTAAAAACTGAACCAAACAAAATGGTTTACAATCCAATCAAATAAAATTGAAAAAAAAAGGAGCTAAAGCTTTTTAACCGTTCCTTTGAATTTTGGCACCCTTGGCCAGCTTGAAAGTGCGTCAAAAGACCACAGAGGCAAACTTCATTTGAATCTTTAGAGACTTTACGCACTTCCGAGCTTGATTCTAGCACCAGAATTCTCAGAAATGATTGAAAAGCTATAATCATAAGGATTTTGTTTCCATCAATTTTTTTTTAACAAGAACGGTTTCAAATTGAAAGCTCCTTCATTTTGAAAAGTTTTCCTTCACACTCCGCCGGAAGGTGACGAGCAGAAAAAAGGTCTTCACTTCGTCTTTCCACCTAATATGCGTTTGAGTGTTTGTGGCTTAGGGCTAGGGGGGCTCCTCGAGTCGGGAGATATTTTATATAAAAGATTTCAGTTTTGCTTCTAGAGTTTCTGCTGAGAGTCTGCCGCTTTATGATTTGAATTCTGACATGACTGTCGATTGTGAAAAATTTGGAAAGATTGGACAAAATGAACCCAAAATCTTACCTCACCTTGTGCGTTTTTATTTCAATGTCATTGTAACACATGATTTCAATTAAACGTTTTCTACTATTTGTTTTGAATTAGTTCTAATATTTTTGTTAGAATGATTTCGATACATGCGAGTACTTTCTTTTAGGCATCTTGATTTTCAGTTAAGCGTCACCAAACAGACGGAAAACATCTTAAATCAACGAAATCAAAATTGTTCATATGAGCAAAACTGCTGATCATCCAGACATGTGACATCGAACGGAACAAGTAATAATCGGACACTACATTATCTGGAGAATAGGGCGGGTGAGGCAGGACTTCCCATTTGAGCGCTTCTATGTAAGTATGGTAGTATAAGGCCAAGTGTTGTCAAGCAGTAAAATCATGTTTTCGTGTTTCTGCTCTGATTGTGATCATTTTCCGCAGCAAGCTGTATCTGCTTTTGGCGTGGATCCTCATCATGCAATTCCTTCAGTTTAGCATCTTCAAAGGTTTTTGGCCTTTCTTCACGCGGACAGTCGTCAGCAACGAAATTACCGTTTTCAGATGGATGGAACCGATCACGGTACGTTGTTTCCGTAGAGTGACGATTTTGGGGCTTAGGATTCGAAATCAAAAATTTTATAATTCGAACAATTTTTGTCTTTGATTGTATCTTTCCGTAGATTCTCTGTTATCCTGTTCCTCTCATCCCTCAGCCTCATTAGCATCCTCATTATTTTGATATAAAAAATAACTCACTTCAGCTCAAATTTTGTATTAAACTTGTTTTCAAATTGATCCTCTAGTGCCCAAATTAATTTTTAGATGGACTTCGAAAAAATCACTATGGAGCTTTATGAAAATTTTTTAAGTTCTTATTAAAGCTTTTTAGAGGTGTTACTGAATACCGTTTAAAGGCAGCACTGGGCACTAGAGGGTTGAAGTATATATTGTTGAGCTTAATAAGCGAATTTTGAAAATATGAAAAATCCCGCTTACCGCTTGTCAAAGGTATAATGGTGGATAGAAATTGGTGATTGATTTCAATCAGAGAAGTTATACAAGAACAAAAGCTAAAAAAAAATTGACATACAAATGGTGTATATATTAAAAAACCAACGTGAAATTCGAGCGGTAAAAAAATAACAAAATATGCTACCCAACTGGAAGTTTTGTTTTATTCGAAGAGAAGGCTCTCGGTTGCCCAAAAACGAAATTCTTTTTCTAGATAACAGCAGATTTCGTCGGTTTATGCATTTTCAAGTATTTTGGCATTAAAAAATGATTTTAGAATTTTTCCAATTTCATGCTCTCTCCCTCGGTAGATTTTCGACTTTGAGCGCTTTGAGGTACACTGGATTTTTTTTACGCGATTGATGCGTCCTCGCAAAAGAGGAATCGCGTTAAAAAAGTTGCGTAATTTTGAACCAATCGTGTAAAAAAAGATCGTGTCTTTTTGATGAAATTATCTGCCACGTGTGAAAAAAACCGTGTAAAACAAAATCACGTAAAAAACAATCGCGTAAAAAAAGAATCCAGTGTACCCCTAAATTATGTTCGATTGAGCTGAAATTTTGCACAGGGTATTTTTGTAGGCCAGTTAACAAAATTTACATGGTCGGTTTTTGAAATTCCTTGATGGCATTTTTTTCACACATTCGATATCACCCTAATATCTGTCATGATTTTTTTCGAGAATTTTAGAAATGTTCACATGTAAAACATTTTCTGTTTTTGAATAGTACCTATAATAATTCTACCTACGTTGAAAACTTACAAGACCAATTCTGGAAGGTACTATGAATAGGATGACAAAATAATTGAAAATTGACTATAGAATTTATGAAAAAGGCAAAATAAAGAGAAGTTATATCATTTGGAGTAAACGATAACATTTGAAAAATACAGATTTAAGTGATATGGTAATAATTAAACCAATTGTAATCGTCTATGGTGAGCAAGTAATTGAGTTACCTTTTTTTCCTTTTTTTTTCGTTTTGACAAAGAACGAATGCATAGCGTGTAGTTTATTTAAACTAGCGTATCCCTCCATTAATAATACATATATTCGGAAGAAGAAATATTACGATTGCCGACCAGTTTTATTGCATTCTTTAGGCAGTTTAGAGCCTCCACTATAAAATCCCTATACAATCTAGTGCCCCTCGGAGGGTATCAGGGTACAACTAATACTGAAACCCTTTTCTGCTCAATTGACAGTAAGGGCATCTTCAGCGGTGGTCCAATCGTTGTTTTGTTCTATTTTTTTTGGAACAAACTCGAATTCACTGCTGCACTGGTGGTGTAAATTTTGTTTTATACCAGATCTTAATTGAAAAAAATTAAAACTGGTATACGTTTTGGTCTATTTATGTCACTTTTTGGAACAAGAAATAGATCGTTCTAAAACCCTTTGTAGGTGGGTAAAATGTCATATTTCAATCGAATACCTCATTTTTGGCTATTTCCATATAAGCGTTTTGCGAGTGTTGGGAAATAAACAAAACGAAGATTTTTTATGACAACTCACAATTCATTTTTGTGGTTTTTCTGAAGCAGAATATGAACAGGTTTGTCGTTTTTGGCATCAAGGAAACCGACCAGCAAAGGGGGAATTCCGAAAGACCATAACCGTCGCCTTTATTGTATTGGGACTAGAGGAGAACTTAAGAGGCCAGAAAAATGTTCCTAGAAGACACTGAACTGAAAACGTTCAAAATGCTGGGGTGACATTGCGCATTTCGTTTCGAGCAACTCGAACAAAACTAAATGATCGCTGGGGGGCGTTATGTTTCGTTTTTCGTATTTTTCGACTTTGCGGGTTAGATGAGCCGCAGGACAAATGACAATGACTGCTCCTTTTAAGCTTGAAGCATAACTGGCAGTATGTGGCCTACGCGATCAAATATTCTACGCTATCCTCCGAAACCCTCACACTTAGATTTTATTGCCGAGAACTCAACAGCTGATAAATTCAGCGAAATGTTCTACAAATTTGCGGCAAAATTCTCAAGAACTTCGGCAAATGAAATGTCAATACCTGCTGGTTTACGGTAAATCGATATATTTTCTGAATGTTCGTCGAAAAATATTACTGACTTTTGTTAAAAACTTCTCCGAGCTCGATCAGCTGTTGGGAAAATTGCCGAGATAAATTAAGTGTGCTACTTGTAGCAGAAATTTTAGATCATATCAATCCATCCTGAGAAATGTCATTGACGCTCGGGTCAAACCGTCAAATCCATAAAGTCTTGTGGATATAAAGTGTCTTGCCAAAGTAATCGTTTAATGTGCGTAAAAATTATCGAATTTCCGTTTGTTAAATATTGAGTGTTTTTTATTATAACAAGTCTCATTAACTGATAGCATGGGGTATTGAATTGTTGACAGTGTGACAGATGTCAGCGGTTTAAAACAACAAGATATACAACGCCGGTGCGGAGAACGGAAAGTTGGTCTATATAAGCTGATTCTATTGAATCACCTTAATTTTTCAGATACCTAATAATTAAACGCATATAATGAAAAACAGATATCAGACTCTGATTCCACATTTCTTGCGTAACTTTTCAAAAGGACTCTCTCTTTGATTAATTATTAAGTTGTTTTACATTTTTCATGATGCTGTAATTAACGAAACAGAGTTATTGTTACTTAAGTCATTTTGAAAAGTTACGCGCAATTTCTTTTAGGAGCTATGTATGTTGACAATAACATCATCTTCTCTAGCCTTAATTCGTCATTTCAAATTCAAGGTGAATTCAATTTTTCGGTCATAAGTAGCCTTTTTCACCATTATGACTTCAAGTAGGAATCATTTTTCCAGCCCAAGAAAGTGCGTTTTCTCTTTTGTTAATCTGTGATGAGCTGGTGACAGAATCACCTCGCATTACACTTTTAATCTACTTGACTTTTTAACTCTATCACTGTTGAAAGTGATAGATTTCAAAAGGGAAAGTAGATTAGAATTGTAATGTAAAGTGTTTTTTTTTTCATTTTGAGTCTAATTTCAAATGATTCTCTCATCTTTTACCGATCTTTCCTTTTTTTAATATTCCGAATTCATAATTGGTAAACGGCTGGGCAGTGCGTTCCAGCAGTACACCGTACTAGTTGGCATAAAATAGACCCCAGTGTGGTCCAAAGCCAAATGTCCAGTAACTCCTATCCCTATCTCAACGTGATACCGACTAGGATACAAGTAACCAAGGGAAGAACGGTGAACCGATGGGAACTTGGTCGTTTGGTGATAGGGAAGGGGGAGCTCTTCTCCTAGAAACACGGCTTGCCTGAGCGTCTGTTCTTCATGTTAGGGGCGGCTCAAACAGCGTCTAATCCGGAGCGGACGGATGAATAATGAAAAGCAGTGTCTCGCCAGCTACACCCAAGATGGCAGTCACATCGTGAGACTAGGCATCCGCAGCCCTAGTTAGGCAGCATGTCGAAATAATAAAATACTACGAACAACCAATAATTGAATACGAACCGAAACAATCAACAGCGACCTAGGCAACGAAATAAAGACAATAATTGGAAGCTCGGTACATGGAACTGTAGACCGCTGAACATCCCCGGTGGTGACCGGATTCTGCTGGATCAGCTAAAACCCCACCATTTCGACATCGTTGCGCTCCAGAAGCTTTGCCGGAAAGGCAAGAAGGTAAGGAGAATTTGTGGCCGCTGGGCACAGTACTACTAGAGCGGCGGCACAATCAATGAATTGGGTACCGGCTTTATAGTGCTGGGCAGCATGCAGAGTCTCGTGATCCAGTGTCAGGCGATCAGCGAAAGGTTGTGTTTGTTGAGAATCACAACAGGGAATACGCGAAACACAAATCAGTAATGGCGGATATAGAACATTTTCTTTATAATACTTCATAAGTTGTCTAAATTTGATCTTAAAACATGACTATAGAAATCAAACAAACCATAGTTTAATTTGAAATCCGAATTAGACTACCACAACATGATCTATCACTACTCATTCCCACTCTGCGAGAATATTCTAAGCTGGGGGTACAGTAGATTTGGAAAATATCGCCAAGGGGTACGCGAACAAAAAAGGTTGAGAACCGGTGCTCTAAGGAATCGAGACAACAACGCTTCTGGCGGATGGCTTTAACGCCTTTGGAGTTTTCGAACGCAAGGTGCTGCGAACTATCTACGGAGAAGTACAGACGGATAGCTGCACGCGCTGCTTGGAGAGAACCCTATTGCACACCTGGCGAAAGTCAATAGGTTACGGTGGGCCGGTCACGTCGTAAGGATGCCGGAAGACAACCCTGCACGCAAAAGTTGAAGTCTTGTACAATCATTGTGTCTTCCCGATTCGCACAAATGTTGCACAGAAATCGCACAATAAATGTGTGAAACGCATAACGCAACAGTTGTACTGCGAATACATTGACATAGAATGAAATCAGAATATGTATCATATACCGACACTTTATTTCTCACGTCGAGTGTATTAGTGACTGCTTCTCATGGAGCAGTGCAAGCAGCAAACAACAACTTGTTAACTCACTAGAAAAATAGTTAACTCACGAGTAAATAGCTATAATACTCGATCGATTTATCTCGATGGATTTGGTCATTAAAAAGTACCATTGAATGATTTGCAAAATAAAACGAAACAAAATTCTGTTCACAACATTTTGTAATCAACGCTAGCTTCACCGCAAAACTAGCAAAACCCTCCATTCCACAAAGCCACAAAAGCGTTGCCGTTTTTTTATGGCAACACTTGTAAATTGTGAATAATTTTTATTTGTCATCCTGTGCACGCGCTTTTTTTCAAGCGGCGGAGAAATTTCTCTCTCGCTCGTATGATTTCCATGTATTTGCGACGAGACTAGACACATCACATACAATTTGCAGGTTGCTCTTCCGCTTCTCTTTCGGTTCGGATTGTGACGCGCAAGGCGATCTCACGTCGCTTTACGAAATGCGCGAGACACCAGTGCAGTACATACTTGATACCAGTGTTGTTAGTCTCACTCATGCTGTCGGTGCGTCCTTCCTGCTACTCAGGGTAATGCATGAAGAAGAAAGAGTATCTTGAAGGCGTGTGTGCAGAAAACTGGAGAAATGTAGCATATGTCTCGTTTTCAAGCAGACAGAAGGAGAAAGGTTTTGCTTTTCGCACGCTTTGCAATACTGCTTGATACCAGTTGAAATTGCTTAAGTGTAGTAGTTTGGGGCTGCCAAATACATTAAAAAAAACGCTAGAGCATTAATTTCGTTATGCCCAACACGCAATCATTGTACTGGTTCCAAATCACATCAACAATTGCGCTAAAAACGAACAGTTTTGTACTGGTTTTACACCATCCAACTTTTGCGTGTGTGAAATCACTTCTCATCAGCAACCCCGGCGTGCACGATGGCTCGACCCAGTGTTATAAAAATGACTGCAAGACAACGACAGCAAATTTTCTACTAATGCGGCTCTCATTGTAGTGCACAACTCTCTCCCTCTCTCTGCTCCCCACACGTTCGGTAAACAGTCCAACAGCAAATGACGACAGCACACACGCAACTCCAAACGGACTGTTATTTTTCATCTCCTTATAAATGTTGGTTCTTCCAAGCTGTCGCAAATGACAGCCTATAATCTTCCGACATCCTTCAGCACGAATCCGAGCTGGATTTCAGGTGATTATGATTCACGACAGTAAAGCCGATGAAAGAATGAAAGTGAGATGGGGCGAAGCACGTTTTTTCTTACGTGGGGAATAATATCAACAATGGAAACGGTTTGCTTTGTATTCAACATGCCACCGGCCTGTGAAAAAGGAGAAACGAAAAAATGCGAGTCGCTGACAGCCGCAGCCGATCAGCAAGCTGTCAACAGCAACAGGACATCCTCAAAATGAGCAAACTGAGCAAAGAGTGAATAGAGGGAGAAAATTCGTCAATATAGTGTCGCTCTCCAATCATTTTCTTAAGCTTGGCTCGACCAGATCGAAGGAGACTTGCGGGTGATGAGACGCCTGGGGAACTGGCGAAACACAGCACAAACCTGAGCAACATGACGATAACTTCTTGATACAGTACGAGCCACCACAGATCTCGTCTGATTGGTAGGGTAAGAACTCATTTTAAGCGCAAACATATTTCTCTATTGCAAAAGATTTTGTTCGTCATTTTAAATTAATTTTACCGATACCGATTTTACTGTTTACCCTTCAAAAAGGCCTATTTAAAACGGGTACTCATTTTCAAAAAAAAAACGTTTCTGTGTCATTTTGGTAGTTCATTTCAGTGTTTTCCAAAGAAAATAAATTTTAAGAAAAAAAATTGAAAAAAAGTTTTCTTTGCGTTAAATTTTAACAAGCAATTTATAAATTAATTTGAGTGGCTGTTATTTGATTGTTGGAAAGGTTACATATATCGAGAAAATGATTTTGGATTAAATTCTAATAATTTAAAAGAAATGTTTTTGAATGCCATCAGAAACGTTTACGAAATCTGAAGTGTTTAACTAAAAACATATAACAAACTCTGAGGTAGCATTTTTGAAAATAATTGAAAACAGAGTAGATAATGGTATCCAAGACCGCCTAATTGATCTAATGGGACTACGAAAATTATTATTCATCAACTCTTTCAATTATACATATGTGGTGATCCTGATAAGGACCTTTATTATTGTTATTTTGGATGAAACTGGTGATGGCTGCTTCCAATAGCGATGGTCATTCTGAAACATGCTGACCCCGTTTTTGAAGATCCATAACACTTCATACAAAAAATTTAAAAAGTTTTAAGAAAGACGATTATGGTTCGACTTCACAGCAGCATCTCTGTTGGAACTCAGAACAGAATTCTGTTACTCCCCAGCCATAGCTGCAGGATACTAAACACAACAGCGTGACGTAGTTTGACCTAATATTGCGTAGCTTAGAGCGCTACACTCCTGCTATCTGTTCCTTACAGGTCCGCAATACGATACAACGTGTTATTTTGTTGCACGACTGAGAGCTTCATCGGTTCGGTTCCATTTTTCGTACAGCTTGCCAAAAAGGCGGAGCCACTTACAACATGAATCTAAAATAAACATGACGAAAACAAGACGAACTTCAAAGCAAAAAATATTTTTAAAACAGCAATGTATTGAAAACTAATCCAATATAACCGTTAATAAATTATGAATAAATCAAACTAAAAGGAAAAGTTTGCAAATAAAAACCGAAACATGATAATACGAACAAAAAAATCATATATAAGATACTAGAATTAATTTACAAATAATAACCAAAAAAGTGAAAAATACCACTTATTCAAATGCTAAATGCACGGGCTAATGCGAAATAATTTTATTCAGCCCGTGTTGCGAAACGCAAGAAAGGAAATTATTCAGTAGAATATCCAAGACTCCAACCTTATATTTCTCGCTAAACATGTGAAAAGGGCCCATGTGCCATATGTAAACAAGCCACAATTTCACGTTTTTCAATGAATAAAAACTTATTCTACCCGGCTGGATTTCACTTGTATTAATCAAAAAATGAGAAAATTTGGCCTGTTTACATATGGCACATGGGCCCTTTTCACATGTTTAGCGAGATTTGGCTTTTTATAAGACGACCTTAAAGTCGGGGTAAGTAATGGGTGGACATTGCCGTCATTCTCCATGCAGTATCGAAGCCATAAACGTCTGCCCATATTCAGAAACTTGAGAAAAATATGACTACTCCTTCACCGAGTGGTTGAAAGTGAGACTGGTATGCGATTATTTTGCTACTCGATGACCTAAATGATCGCATATCAGTCTCTTTCTTATTTTTCATTGTAATTTTCACGAAAAAGGTAATTTTTAATGAAGAAATTATGATTAAGGTCTATTTCATTGCATTATGTCGAAAAAATAAAAATAACCCACCCCAAATAGCCGAAATACTCGAAACAAGAAAAATATCTTCAAGCGCTGTTTTCTCAACTCGATGATTTTCAGGAGGGATTGATTTGCGATTATAGGCTACATGCTTGTCTTTTCTCCTCAGAAAACCTCTAGAGTGCAGGAGAACATCTTGCATTGCGGAAACAACTGCCGTCACATTAAAGAGCAAATCATTACGCTCATGCTAGAAGAGAGCGACAAACGATTTTTACCTGTTGAGCTAACTGAACGCACTGCGGTGAAATCTTAAATCTCTCTCTTGCCAGACAATGAAGTATGGTGTCCTTTCTCACACGTGTGGACATCACGCACAATAATTACACTGCAGAGCTATCTGCGGTGCGTTTCACAGTTGGTTTCTTGAGCATGGCAGAAGAGGAAAGAGATTGGGAGGAAAAAATTGACTGCGTTGCTCGTGCCGCTCGAGCCGGTCGAATTTACTCTGGTGGAATTCGTTCGTAGCTACACGAGGACCACATTTTTGCACGGTAGGTTTTTTTTTCACCTTCCGGACTATTCGCCAGTGGACACTGTTGTGTTTTTCTGCGTTTTCTCTGTAGAATGATTCACCCCTCTTGTTTCTATCAGATGTGGGGTGAGCTGGAAGTGTGTTTGTCTCTCTGTAAGCTGGTTGAGACACTTTGGAGTGGAGAAAGAAGCAGTGTGGTGAAAGCATTTGCTACACGCAGGCACATACTGGAAGGGAAGTGCGTGAATTTTTTCTCCTCTCCTTTCACATACTGAGGAGAACGACAAGCATGATAGGCTGTATAAGACAACTAAAATATAACAACTTAAAAAAGGCTGATTTTTATTCAAAGAAACGAAGCAGAATATCATGATTAACCAGAAGTAATTGTTTATGTCTTTCTTGGAGAGACCTTCAGCTTTTCAGCTGTTCGCAGGGCCGGATTTTGGTGCTGGGGGCCTGGGGCAGATATTTTTGTGGGGTCCTCTTTTCTTTAAAAAAAAAAAACAGGTTACGTTTCGCTGGAAGGTTTTCATCTTGGCTTCACGTCTGCCCCAGGACCAGAAAAGCCCCTCGAATCGCGAGGCCCGGGGCATTTGCAGTTACACTCGATTTTCAATATTTTGAAATTAGGGTTTAGAATTGAAAACTTCGAATTTTGATTTTTGGAATTTTTATTACACGCAACACGCGTGTTTTATTGTTGCGTGGCTGAGAGTGCTCCATCGGTCCGGTCACGCTGGTAACCAACACGAGTGAGATATTCATTTTTCGTACATATCGAGTAAAATATCTTTGCTACTCGCAAAACTAAGAGAATGATCTAACATGAAAATTAGGCTGAGCCACTAACAACATGTATATGGAATAAACTTTGGGAATTGGAGAGATATTGTTTCTATCAAATTAAAACTGTGATTAAAATCCGTTGCAGATGCGCTATAGTGTGATGTTTCTCGATCAAAATCTTTTCGTTGGTAATAACAATACACGTTGGTAATAACAATAAACGGTAAGGATGTGGCTTCAATGTGAACCTAAATGTTTTCATATTTGGCCAACCTCTCTTCTAGTAAAGGAGAAGCTAACGAAAACTACTCCCTCTTAAACTGAGAGAGCAAACAAATGTTTACCCCTAAAACGCGATGATTAAGAGTGAAAAGGAACTCTGCGACTGAAATACTCTACGCCTAAATGTGGATAATTACTCATCATGTGTGAGAGAAAGTCTAGTTCTTCAAGGGGTTTGGCAGGTTGAGAAGGAAATCTGAGTAAAAATCAAGAGAACCAAAGAAGCCTGCACGCGTTTGAAGAGGGCACATTTTCGTTACATTTTCCGCATAAAATACGACGAAGTCTTATGTTAAAAAAGTTTCTATTAAATTAAAGTTCCTCATTGAAAACGCTTTTGAATGTAAGAACCAAATCAGCCAAGATATGTTGGTATGACATTGAATTTTACTGTTGCTAAAACATACAAGGAATTCATGAGACCCCAAATGAATAAACGACATTAAATTTTATCGAACATGATTCATTTCAAAGCATTCCAATTACTGTTAGTGCTATAAAATCGACTCCTAATTAAAAGCAACTAGTTAGAAACCATCCGTTTCCAATCAGGTCACCTTGACTAGAATCCGGTGGTGAAGTAAGTTAATGATTTATTGGAACATTTTCCTGTCATCTCACGCACTCCGTCCGGTTTTCAGTTTGCTGTCTCAGATTTCTAGAGCTAGTTGGAACGATTTGGCAATGATCCGGTTTCGGTTATTTGCTATTAAGCTTAAAGTGGTTTTCGCCATTAAACCGACCATTAGAGCAGGTAGCGAATTATCGGCTTAGGCTACTGTTTCAGCGAAGAAGCGGAGGTGGCTCCAACTAGAAGGAAAACTGTTTTGCTAGAAAATTTACCGAAAAAATATAGCTAGGAAGTACGCCTCATAACTGTAACACCCGACAAACACACAACAACAAGGCATTGCGACACCACTGAACTCACCTCTCTAGGTGAGGCTCGGACTTGCACACGTGTTCAGGTTGGACTTCTCTATCATCAGCTGAAGAAACCACGACGGCAGCCTAACCGCAGCAGAAAATCGACCACTTTACCAACCACATCCTGATTGCGAACAAGAAGTTTGTTTTGCTCATTCCATCCAAACTATCACCGGTATGGC
The DNA here is from genome assembly GCF_029784165.1 of Wyeomyia smithii. Classification (NCBI taxonomy): domain Eukaryota; kingdom Metazoa; phylum Arthropoda; class Insecta; order Diptera; family Culicidae; genus Wyeomyia; species Wyeomyia smithii. The sequence goes on along the minus strand of NC_073694.1, from coordinate 29,051,324 downwards.
CCAGTAACTGACTGGCTGACGGATGGAATTAGCGATGCGATATGATTGGCAATTCTTTTCAAGTACGCCTGCCACAGAGTTGCTGTTTAACCGACCGACCGACAGACAGACAGACCGACCACCAGGCGAAAGGAAGTCGGGCGTGGATGCGGTTGCATTAGCGGTAGCCGCCTCTGTACCAAGTATGATGACAGTTCTACAAGGTATGCTATTCACGTCAATGCATTAGTATTAGTGATCGTTATGAACTTTTTCCAATTTTGTATGAAATTTTAAATTATTTTGCATTTTAAACTAAACTTATTGAACATTCTTTCCTGAAAGGTTATAGAAATGATGTTGAAACATGTTTTATTTGTGGGGAATACATAAATATGCTGCGGTTTAGGTAAAATATACTGTTTTTCATCAATTTGCCGGTAACCTTTTTGCACTTTTCGTTTTTTTTCTTGTACTCTAATAGCGCTTCTAAATAGAGTCGCTTATGTTTCATACAGTAACAAAAGTCATGAGCTATGACAATGACTAAGATTATGCTCCAACTATTAGAAATAAAGCATTTTTATATATATTTTATTTTGCAATTTTTCACACTAAATCTAAACTAATATCAATTTCTAGTGTGTTTCAACTGGAGATTCACTCCCCAACTAAAAAATTCAGATATAAAACAACATAAAACGAGAAATTCCCAAAAAATGTTTTGAATTCCATACAAAACGCGAAATTTTTCATAACGAGATTTGTTTGTGTGCGTGGATAGACAAAAATGTAGCATACCTTGTAGAACTGTCATCATACTTGGGACTCTGTAAACCATTCACGAACTGCAGGAGTGCAGAGCTGTAATCGTCACCTCTAATGGTAGCGACGTTTCTAATCTACGCGGCTAAGCCTCGTACGAGAGTGCTTCAAGCGAACGGTCGGTGGAAGAGCTATGACTTGTTTGACAGGTAGGCCACCAAGCGATGTTTAATTGGTACGAGAATAATTAACGCTGTGTTTAGCAGCCATCGATGCGGTGCGGTGCGGTTCTGTGGCAGGTCATTAGGATTACGAAAGGCGTGCATTTTAATGGTCTGAATTGTGCGAACTAAAGTTTCTTCTGATTTTGTACCGTTCCGGTACAAATTTTGAAGCCGGGATTATCTCATGTAACATACACATAACATAATCAAAGGCAGCTTGTCTACAACTTTTATTCATAATGTTATTTAAACAGTGTGTAAAACATTTGTGACAAGTTGTTTTTTGTATGTAATACAAGCGCGTTCCAAACTCTTTTTTTTTTCGGTTTTTTGGAGATGTTTTTTCATAACATGTGTTCAACAAACAACAAATATAACATAACATTGACACTGCTTTTCAAGTTGTCTTCCAGCGGATTCACGCCGAGGGCTCGCGTTCTCTGAGTCATGTGTAAAGCGTTTTTCGAACTCGTGATCACTTCAGGTCGTCATAGGTCAAGTGATTATAGGTTTTTACTTTATTATTGCTATAAAAATTTAAACTGCAATCAATTACACTCCTTTTAAATCATCCGTTTCCTTCAAAACTCGATCTAGTTTTTTTTTACTACAGTGCAAGGAAAAATAAACAACCAGACAGCAACGAAAGCCTCGCCAAAGCAATAAAACCGAATCGAACGACGGGACAAGCTAATAAGAATTTAAACCTCAAGCTGCGTGAAGTTTATGGAATAGAGCCTGAAGCAAAAATTTGCAGAGCATTTAGCAAACAGTGTAAGGTCACATTGAAATCGACACGCACTCTCACACCGCACCATAATTTAATGGATTGAATCGCGCTGGTTTTAACGGGGAGATAAATTTTCGCCAACCGGATAATTGTTATTAATTGTTATTTATTAGCAGTTCCCACTGTCTTAAACGAAGATAACGTTAATGGCAGCCCATAAAATATCGTGACCGATTTAAATTTCTTATTTCGCAATTTTTTGAAGGGATTTCTGGTGGCTATTGCCAATATTTTGACTGCTTCGTGACGGAAATCAAATATTTTGCCAATATTTTGACTGCTTCGTGACGGAATTCAACAATTATTTTGTCTAACATTTTTTAATCAACGAACGAAGAGAACTCGGCACCTAGTAGGAACGTTTCACCGTCCAATTCAAAGCCCTAGTTTAGTGGTCTAAAATAAATATTAGACAAATCTAAATTGAAGTCAGGTGAACACAAAACAAATCAAGAAAATCGAGTCAAAACAAAGCTATGAGCTAAATATAATTTGACTAGGAAAAACACGAAAAATATTGCTTCAATTTTTTTTGCTTAGGATTCACACTGAAAGTTTTTCAAACTAAACACAACACACATCACACACGATTCAATTGTGTGTTGGAAGATACTGTTGTAGTGTAGTTAACCAACAGCAATTTAACACCAATGCACCATATTTTGACGAGAACTTGTTTGTTTTGTTTTTGCCCTGAGGACGAGGAAATATGTCCTTGAAACGTCGGCTTTGACATAATAAAACGTGTTTTAAAGTAACCCGTGACCGAAATTGCCATCATTGAACCCATTAACTATTTATTGGTCAAACAACGCTTAACGTTGTGTTTTACTATTAATAAATATTTACATTCTTCCATTCTGGTTACCTCCTCATGGTAACCTAGAAAAGGTCAGCCGGTAGCGTTATAAGCTTTTGGTGGCTCCAAATTCGCCGATGTCACCTTTATATGCTTTATTGAGTGGCAATTTGTTAGCGCAGTTTGGGGAAAACATGTATGCAAACTTTTCGGTGGCGGAAATATTGCATTTTGGATACAAATATATTTGAATGGGATCGTGTCAATGGGAGCTGTGAGCTGTATGTTTTTTTTTTGCAAAAACAACAGAAATTTAATACGATCAGTGTGAGTGCGAGGACTAAACAATGCTACTTGCAGCAAGGAAAACAAACTGCATTGCGGTTTTTTTTCTGACGTTAAGCTTCTTAAACTAGTATGGAATGTACCATGGTTGGTAAAATGTATAGAGATTTATTGCACGTAACAAGATAACCTCATTTATTTGACAGTTGAGGCGAGTTATTTACATCGTGCTGGAATTCAAAACTGGTTTCTACTTCTGACCGCAAGCATTTTAATTTCGATCTGAAAGAAGTGACAGGAAAATCCTCAAAAGCCTCCGCCTATGATAGTAGCACAATCAATTCGCTAGTTTAGAATGAAGAACAAGGTTTCAGAGCTACTCGAAAACTTATTGAATGTTACTTCCAGTTTCGAAACAGGAATTAGAACTAGACGATGAGAACGTTTCTGTTATAGAGCTTTCGACAGCAGATTAACTCACTCAAATGTTGGATAAAAATGCTCCGCAACAGAAAGTCAGTAAATTTGAAAGTTTCAGTGAACCTGCGAGCACCAAACAGGTAATACCAAGCACTTCTTACTTCTTCTTTCTACATAAAATGGTTGTTTTTGACTATTTGCACCGCATGAAATCTATGCCTTTAAATAACGAGACAAAGATAAAAGAAACAGAATATATTTTATTGATGTAGGTTTCTGAAAATTTTCAATGTTTGCAACTATTAAAAAGAAGTTTTTCGACTTGTAAACCACCTTCTTCCAAAACGGAGTATTCTAAGAGCCAAACAAAAGTTTTTCGATAAACAACACGAGTACCAATTTTGAGTATAAACGTAGCAAATAAAAATTGATAATAAGAAAGGTCTTAAGGTGAATAACATTTTCTGATATCAGAATGAGTTCAGCAACTTAAAATTGTCATAATGTTTCATTTCCAGTCATTTTAAAAATACTGTTGGATTTTATTTCATCTTTTCTTCAGATATTTCAGCTATCAGTTCGTTTTCCGTAAAAATTAATAGTTTTGGTGAGAAGGATGTTCCCTGTTATAATTTTAGTTCGTACGTATTCTCAATTTTGCTTTACGTTAAAGAAAACCTGCGCTGTTAAGTCTCAAAAATTCTCAAAAGTTCCGCAAGTCAAGAATAAATATTTCGCCATAAAAAAACTGTTGCAAAATTACTTTCATTTTGCGATCGCCATAAAAGTTAGGCAATTTTTTTTTTTTGCGCTAGCGTGCGTGAATGTGTCAAATTGGGAATCAAAAAAAATATGCATATGCGATAGCGTAACTGCGCCTCACACGGTGTTGTGCGACAAATTTTGTCGAGTGAAAACTCTAACTGATTGTTTTTGTTTTCTGGTAATGGAACAAGATTTCAGTGTTACGTCTGTTGGTGTGTGCTAGAAACTTTGATAGAAATGATACTTTGTATCATTAATAAATGCGCTTCAGGAGTTGGTATTTTTTTCGTTACTTTTGTATGTAAATGGACATACAAATTAATACATATAATAACACCAAAAAATAGCGAAGTTTTAAGCAAAATTCACGTACTTCATTCCATATAATTATTATAAATAGTCTCTCATATTGTTGAAAATTCACTTCAACCAGGGAATATATCGATAAATAAAAGAATAATGATAACCTCCTAAAGTCCCCTGAGGCTGGCACCTAAAAATACCACTAAGTTTCAGAGTCCCTGTGGATTCCCAGCTTACAGGTTTTTTTGCCCAGGTAATTTTCATCTACTTCAATGTATCAGTTCAGTTCAGTTATCAGTTGGGATGATTACGATAAAACCACTGGCATCTTTAAAATTCCAAGTGGTTCCAACCATACGAAACCATAGAGCCATAGAAACGATTCCATCTTATAATAAGACGTGACAGCTTAGATTGTAAGCTGTTTACTGAGCTGCAACGCCCACAAGTTTAGCTTTTACAGGAAAGTTTTATGACAATTTGTTTTTAAATGGCTGCATTCTGGTATATTTTCTATGATCATGTTTTTACTTTCAATGCGGATTGAATTTGCTAGTCGATTTGTCCGCTCTGAAAATTTTGTTGAAAACTTCAAATCCTAAGAGGTTTTCAATACAGACGAGAGATTTGTTTCTTTTGATGTTACAGTGCACAATGGTCCAGAAACCAAATTTAGGGGAAGAGCTTTATAGCAACATTTTAGAGAAAAACTTTTTTCTACAAAGTTGTTAAATATGAAAAACGCTTATAGAAAAATTATCGAAAATTAGGGTGACCAACATTTTTGATGCAATCAAGTATCTAACTTTTTTATCTTTGTAGATAGAAGAAAAATTTGTTCAATAATGTTATAGCTCGATTAATTTTAAGTAACTTTGTAAAAAAAAATTTTCTTTATCTTTGAAAACAACCGATTTATATTGCAAAAACACATTTTACGCTCTAACTTTTTTATTTCAAGTTTCATCTCAAAATTGTCTTCGAACGACTTTTAGAGCTTTTAAAGAGAAACAATTTTCAATGCTGATATCGTAAATATCTCAATTTTACTCAAAGTTATTAATATTTTTCATCAAAAAATATGCGTTTTTCATTTGTATGTCATTCTTTTTGAGGCAAACATAAAAAATATCTCTTGGTCTCAGTTTGAAGGGCATACTCGACTCTATTAATGGAGGAACTTTTAGAAATATTTATTTTTTAAAATTGAGTAAATTCAATTTAAAAACAAGACGAAAATTTCAATAATTTTATATATTATGCATATAAAAGCACCCAGATTTTTTTTGGTATTTTTTCTTTTCACTAGACTTAATTACCTTTAATTTGACCCAAAAAGATCGAAAATCGATCAACTGGTTCAAAAGTTATGATTTTTATTTAAATTAAATACATCGAACACAGTCGTTTTTTATGGTCACCCTATTTCGAAGTTGGTCACGCAAAGTGCTTCAATTGTGCTCAAAACCTCAGGGATGCATCTATGTTAAAAATAATCAAACCCGTATTGTTTCGTTGGGTTTTTAACGGGACTAGCTCAGAAATAGGGTGACCATAAAAAACCGGCTATATTCGATGTATTTTATTTAAAAAAATTCATAACTTTTGAACCAGTTGATCGATTTTCTATCTTTTTGGGTCAAACTGAAGGTAATTACGTCTAGTTATAAGAAAAAATACCAAAAAAAAAATCTGGGTGCTATCATATGCATAATGTATAAAATTATTGAAATTTTCGTCTTGATTTTAAATTGTCTTTACTCAAATTTAAAATATAAATATTTTTAAAAATTCCTCCATTTGTAGAGTCAAATATGCCCTTTGAAATGAGACCAAGAGATATTTTCTATGTTTGCCCCAAAAAGAATGACATACAAATGAAAACGCATATATTTTGATGAAAAATATTAATAACTTTGGGTAAAATTGAGATATTTACGATATCAGCATAAATAAATCAGCATAAGCTCTAAAAGTCGTTCAAAGACAGTTTTGAGATGAAACTTGAAATAGAGAGCGTAAAATGTGTTTTTTCAATATAAATCGGTTGTTTTCAAAGATAGAGAAAAACTTTTTTTACAAAGTTACTTAAAATTGTTAGAACTATAACATTGTAGAACAACTTTTTCCTCTATCTACAAAGATAAAAAAGTTAGATACTTAATTGCATCGAAAATGTTGGTCACCCTAATTTTTGATAATTTTTCAATGAGCGCTTTATCATATGTAACAAGTTTTTAGAAGAAAGTTTTTCTTTAAAATGTTGCTAAGAGCTCTAGACCCAAATTTCCCCCTAAATTTGGTTTCTGGACCATTGTGCAGTGCTTTACGCGAATGTCCCACCAGTGAAAGAAGCCATAAATCTTTTGGAAGATTGGCTTCTCTAAAACGATGTGACAATGCTTGGAAAAATAAAGTTAGCTCGACTTTGCATGGAAGACAATTAAATTTCATTTCGAGGATTTTTTACAAGCAAACAAGAGGAGCGCATATGGAAAACCTTTTTCACTTTTCCTGTATGAACTGTTTATATCTTGAAAAATATTGCACCGAACTTGATGAAATTTTCACAGTAAATGCATCCTAAGTTGTAGGTCATGAAAACATTTTTTTTGGAGAAAAAAGAAATCACAAGCATTTTTAACAAAATTTTAAATATTTCCTGAAAATTTCAAGTTGGTGTTATTTTTCGTTCAAAATATATGGGCTTTCAAAGTTGGTGTCGAAACGCATTTAGCAAACGAGACATCGCGATTTTTAGTGATCCGTTTCACGAATTCTGACCCTATTTCCGAAAAACTTGGAAAAAGTGTCAGAAGAAGCCGCGCATGACGGTACTCCCATATATTGGTATTTACGGAACCAGGACCACACCTAGAAACCGTAAATCGGTGTCCAACGGTATTTTAAACATCCATGAAAACTATGCATATTCACAAAAATGCTACTAAAACTCAAAATCTCCATTGCACATTGTTTTTCTTTACCGTTTTTGTGCGATTGATTGGATAGTGATTCAAATGTTGATTATAGCCATAAGGTGTGTAAAGAAAAGTTTCAGGGTATTCAAAAATGTATCTTTTAATGTAGAAAGATGGGTTATCAATCCACCAATGAGTGAGATAAAAAATTTTACTTTTTAATCAGAATAAGATAGACGCAAGGTGTCTCCAACAAGAAACTTTACCGAAGACATCATGTTTCTGTCTCTTACATATTCGAACATTAAGTTTTCTATTAGAAGGCAATAAAAATCACAATTTTCGTTCACTTTCACGCATCACTTTTTTCGCAGATTTTTCCGAATTATTAAACCTGCTACTAAGTTATCAGCCATCTGAAAATGCATTTGTTTTCTGAACATTGTTATTTTTTATCTCCTAAAATGAAACAGTCATTTAACATATTTGTTAAAATGCATAGTTTTCCACCACATATAAAAATGCCAATAGCTCAGCCTCCCGATAAAATATCAAGGATCTTTTTTCATGTACATTTTTGTCATAAATCCCGCTTTGCAGTAAAAATTTCAGTTGTTTATCAAAAAAAAAAATATTTTTGTTTTGAAGGGATTTATCTAAAAATCATGGGAAAAGTAGTTTTTTTGTGATGTTTAATGGGCTATAGGAGTCAAATAACTGAATGCAATGCTGAACTGAACCATGCAAAATATTCAAAAACAACCCCACAAAAATGAAAAAATATATGAAAAAATTTAGGAAACGAATTGAATTGAAAAAAGTGCAAAAGAGTGGGTTTGCAGCTTAAAAAAGTCATTTTTTCATAAATCTCGTTTGGGCAACCTGAAAACAATTTTTCAGAAAGTTGGAATGTTCTACAAAAATGCTATAAATAACATAATCTTGCAATTTAGCGCTGAGCACCTTGACTTTTTCAACATCGATTTTTTTGGGACACCCTACTGGTGATGCAATTCTATCTAGTCTTATGCAAACGGCTTTTGACATTACATCCCAGTATTGCTTAGAGGAAGGGCTGAGCATCAACATAACTAAAACAGACATTACATCTATTACCAAGCGAAGGATGCATTCAATCACTCCTCAGCTATTGAGTTTTAGCAACAAGACCAAATATCTTGGAATCATTATGGATAAAAACTGGACTGGACTGAACAACTAGATTACACTATAAGGAAGGCGACTTTAGCGATCTGGGCTTTCAGTACACAGTTCGGCAAGACCTGGGGACACTCTGATCTTATATAACTATTGCTCGGCCACGTATAACCTACGCAGCCTTCGTATGGTGACCAAAGATAAATGAAACGAGAGCTCAGGCAAAACTTACCAAAGTTCAACGACTGGTATATCTTCCAGTTACCAGTGCCCTGCGCACAATTCCGGCTGCAGCAATGGAAGCCATACTCTGCTTGCTGCCTCTACAAATTTAAGTGAAAAAGGAAGCACAGTTTGGTGCACTGAGGTTGCGAAGAAATAGCACCTCAGCATCCTGAAGGAGTTCAGGCCAACACTTAGTAACATCTGTCGCGGACTGGCTGGAAGCGAAACCGAACATGGACGTTCCATATACGGTAACTAATTGACACAAACCCCTCAATGTGGAGCGATGGAGAGCCGAGTCATTCATCGGGTATTATCCATTTCTACACGGATGGCTCAAAAATTGGATCCCAGATTGGATCAGGGGTCTACGGACCAGGTATCAAGACCGCTTTGGGTGAGTGACCAACCGTCTTTCAAGCAAAGGTATACGCAATATTAATATGTGCTACGATATGTCTTGCAACTATAGACATACCAAAACCGGAATCTTTTCAGACAGTCAGGCTACACTACTAGGATTAAAATGTGCCCCATGTGTTTCCAGATTAGTCTGGGAGTACATTGTGACAGTTAAGGGAATTTTCCTGTCTCAACCCGGTCATTGCAGAATCGATGGAGATGAGCATGTCGACAGCCTAGCAAGACAAAGATATGGCCAGTAATTCATTAAACTGGAACCAATTCTGGGTACCTCCACGAACTAAGTACATAAGAAAAGCTAGGAATAGTATCTCATTGGCAACATGCGCAGGGTGGTAGACAAGCTAAACAGTTTATCTACCCCAACCTTGCGGTAATCGAAGGGCTACTTAGTTTAACTCGTAGTGAATTACGCATCATCGAGCCCCGTAATCACTGCACACTGCTCTGCTCTTAATCAAAGTTCCAACCAACAACGCAACGCTGAACTTGAGAGCTCAGCGCATCTGCTCTGCTTTTGCGGGGCTCTCGCTACATCGAGATTCAACTCATTCGAAATTTCGGAAACTCTCAACTTCATACCATGTATGGAGTACCAATCCCAAAACGGTCACTGGTTTCATCAACCATGTAGCACCGGATTGAGGCAAGAAAAGATTAGGGTAACCAGTGAAGAAGGACCCACACTCTCTCACGCTAGCCTGGAGGGCTAATAGCAGTCTCGATCAACTAGATTAGTTGAGAGAATTCGTTATCGATATTGTTTTTGGCACATTTTGTATGTTGTAGGAGAGGTACAGCAATATACCGTGCCCAGTGATGAGTCGAGAAAATGTCCAGCTCGAAAAGATCCTCGACCTGATAGGAAACCGATCCCGACATCACAACCGTGTGGGTGAGCTAGTCGACCGACATCGCTAACCACAGAAGCAGGATTAATTGATAAGAAAGTCAAGGTTTTTCGAGATTCCGTTGAAGGGCTGGGGAAAATTGGGGAAAATGCCTAAATACTTACCAACAAAAAAAAATTTCCGGAATTGACATGATATAACAACATGATTTTGTCGAATAAACCATTTGAAGTTGTTGATTTCCTTTAAAACTTTTAATTGCATACAATTTTCGTAAGATTAAAGATTAAAACAGTTTTTTTTTACCAAACATGCTCGTTGTGAAGCATAAAAAATCTCTAAAATACGTCGAAATCGTGAAATTTAAAAAGGCTTTCGAAATTGTGTTTTCAATTACGTTAGGGACAAGATGCCCATTGGTAGCTATGTGTGTCCAAAATGCGCCCCACAAGGAAATGTCAGAATGCGTTCGAAACAAAGCGCATGCGCAGATGCGTTGCTATGACAGTTGTTATCCAGCGCATGCGCAAATGTGTTGTTATGCGCAGTGCAACAAGATCGACAATCACTTTTATTAGTGACACTTTTGAACGATATTAAATTGATAATAAAATACAATATTTATCCTTTCAAGAAGAATTGTTTTATTCGCTTGAATTTTAAAATTGTTTTCGCATAGTTCCAGCGTAATTGGACATTAAATCTAATGAAACTAAAAACGTTTGAGGATATACGATAACAAAAACTGGAGTTTAATTAGCTGTACTGCATGCGTTTTGTTTATATTCGCTTGGGGCATTTTGATCCGCCTCGAATAGTATTATTTAAATGGTTCAAGCTTTTCAAATGATACTTCAATCAAGTATTTTTACGTTGGCTGTTGAATACTAAGAATTTTGTACATAGGAAAAACACTTCACAGGTACACGCAAAACTTTTCCTTATTACTTTAGAAGCAATAGCGCAAAATTGCCTTTTAGGTAACAAATCCATTACTTAAAAGGCAATAAAATTCTTTCCCAGTCAAGTAATAACACATACTGTCATATATTTAGCACGTGTTACGGGAGTACGACTATCTAATAATGGTCGTTTCAACAACATGCAAAATTTTTTCTGTCGAAAAAAGCTCCCTTTCCGTCTCAAGTCAACAAAAAATCACACACAGTCGCATATGTTGCACATGTTAGGCCTCTGCTAGGCTGAATGCCATCGCAAAGTTTTAGAACGTACAAAAATATGAATCTTTGCTGAACAAACAAAATTCTTATCTACATTGGGTACAGAGTTACAGAGTATTTTCTGTAAAAGTTACTTGAAAGTAAATTTTTTGAACTTAACTTTTGTTAGCTACATTTTACAAGAAAACGTTGTTCTAAAGAAGCATTTGGGCATACAAAACACACGTTTTTGTGGAAGACCACACATCTCCAAGACTTTTCCTTACAAAGTTATAGCTTATTTTTTCGATAACTTTAAGAACGTATAAAGTAAAAAGGGGCAAGTAGAATCATGATACTAATACTTTTTCTCGAAGTTTTGCTCTAGTGCTCAGAACTGTTATAAGTTCCATCTGTCCCAATCCACCTAATCTCTATTCTATACGTTGTTAAAGTTATCGAAAAAATATGCTGAAATGTGCTATAAATTTGTAAGAAAAAGTCCTGAAGATATATGATCTTTGGCAAAAATGTGTGTTTTGTATGTCCTAACAATTCTTCCGAACAATACTTTCGTGTAAAATGCAACTAACAAAAGTAAAGTACAAAAAACTAACTTTTAAGTAAGTTCCAAGTAATATACTCTATTACTTTGTACCGAAAGAAGATAGGTTTTTCATTTGTTCAACAAAGTTTCATATTTGTGAATCTTCTACAACTTTGCTGAACAAACTATTCTTCTATCTCTCAACCCAAAAGAAGTAAATTTTTTTATTTTTAGTATAATAAACTTTTCATACTTTTTGACAATTTGCGATTATGCGCGTCATTCAAACAAACAATTGTTCCGAAGACACTTTTAAGCTTGGATGAAGGTGAAAGGCGCTATGGAATTAAGTTCCACTTTTTGCCTTATTGGACCACTGTGCATCGCTCGTGTTGGCGTTCAGCTTCGCAGAGGCCTTACAAGTTTCTTCAATCTCCAATTCATCCGGTGTGCGTGTATTAGTTCGCTCGTTGTATGCATACGGAGTAGAGAAAGAGTATGACAAGAGCTGCCAAGCAGCATTTTCCCCGTCATAGAGTATGCAAACGTTGATGATTTCAAAGACTTGAATTCGCCTTAAAATGACATCACGATCTAGAAACTGCGTTAGAGAAAAACAAAAACATTCGCTTTCTTGCAAGCTATCTAAAACACATAATCATTGGTTCATGGAAACTCATTTTGACCGGTTTGAAAATACCGAACTTGTGCCCATCCAGAACAATATTCGCAACTTCGGCAACTCTGGTCAGACAGTATTACATATTTTCATTTCAAGTAAACACTGGGGGAGGAAACGAAAGTGTTTCCAATTAGACATTTGAGGTTGACGGTTGAGATTCTGATTATGTGTGGATGAAGGGAAAAAAATGAACCAGATCGTTTCATCAATACAAATGCAGCGAGTGAAGTCTCGCCAACACATGCATTGCGGTGCTTGGCTGTATGTTCTCCTGCAGAAACACATACAAGCGTGTGGCCGTCATAATTTTTATTACTTTTTGTTTATTACTTTTTGTGTATAATGCGCAGTCATAAGACAAAAAAAGGAAAAAAAAGTCCCCTAAAGTAATAAAATGTTCCCCGTTTCCGTTGGGTGTACCAAACATTTTTTCAAGAAAAGGATTCAATGTAAATCCAATGTATCAATGTATCCTGCCTGTCATTGCATTGACTATTTAGCTATTTAGAAAATTTGAACTTCTTAATTTTTCTTTATTTCAAAGTGTTCAAACAACCATCAATGTTTAGTTAACATTTTGTTTTCATTAGATAAAATTAAAAATTAGGAAATGTACTTTTTGAGTTGGGGGCCGTTTGCATTTCCCGTAGACAGAATAATCGTCATTTTAGAAAAGGCCACAACAGAAATTATTTCCAAATTGAAGAGAAAACCATTCGAAGCAGCAGAGAAACACCTTCAAACCAGAAAAATACCAAACTCAAATCAAACTTAATTCAGAATGCATGAAAACTCTCCTAAATGTAACTCAAAATATCTGAAAATACTTTGAAAGGCTCAGAAGAATGAAAAAAAAATCGAGTGCAGCCCTAAATGGTTGTGAAACGTCTTTATATAAAAAGACAAAAAATGGAAAAAATTGTTTGAAACGCTTTAAACCCTATTTAGAAATTGATTTCAAAGTAATTTAAAAAACCTCAAAGCACTTCTCCTGACAACTGAAAACACGAAAAACATACACATCTTATTATACCTGAAAAAAAAACGTGGTTCCACACTGGTCTCAAAAATTACTGAAAACGACCCTTAAACCTAAAATATCTGTGGAACTTTGGTTATAGACCAATGAGTTTTTACTGGCAGATTTCCATTTTTTAGAAAAAAATATCGCATCCACGTGGATATTATCATTACCTCCACCCATCCCTTCTTCCGTGGACAATCGTGGGCATTTGCGTACCCCCACCCCCATCTAGGTTGTCCACGTAGAATGTGAACGACACCTTATTAAAATTATTAATGTTTTTTTTTATTAAAAATACATTTTTTGACAGTGTGCTTTTTAAGTCCAAACCGCTATCCACAACTTTACCGAAGACATCACACCAATCAAAAAATTCATTCTCAATGACTAATATCATTTTTATACAAGCCCTTTAAAAAAGATAGTCGTGATCATGAATAAATCACTGAAATAGCACAGAATGAAACCTTTAACCTGTACTGTATTGTAACTGGAAACAATTAAAGATGGCTCAACTTTTAGTTCAAAGGACAGTAAAAGAAACATTATTATCATTATTATCATTCGAGCCATGAACATTTTTTTTGATTATTGGACTGCGAAAGAATCAAACTGCTAAGAAAAATTGCTCTCGAATTATGACTGAAACTTCTAATATTCTTCAAGCTGACAGTTCTGAAAGAATCTAACAAAACTATCGGATCGTAAAAAACACTTTGAAAGTTTAAATTACTTCGAAACTATCAAGGCGTAACAACGCAAAAATATTTAAACTTGTCCGGGAAAACATGAAGTGTTGAAAATAAAATAGAATAAAAGGCTGAAAACAAAAAAAATCTAAGCTGAGAGTGAAGCAGGATTTAATTTTTTTCGAATTAACAATTCTTTTAACTGACCGTTCAAAGATTTGAGTGAAAAATTTCAATGACTTACTCCAGAGTATTCAAATCAATGGACTGTAAAAGAAGGCTATAAATATCCCAGAAAAGAATTCTAAAATTTTTGATATTCATAGATACAGAAAATTTGCTGCGCCGATGGTTGAAAGAAGTATACTAGCTTTGCCAAAATCTTGGATAATAGAACAATTTTTCACAAACGAATGAAATGTTGATCACTATGAGATTTGACATCATTAGACCACGATTTCCTTGAAAAAAATGCTCTGAAACTTTCAACTTTAACTAAATATATTATTTTGTGATTCTAAACATGGTATTCATTTTACATCTATAATGCACAAAAAAGTTGCTTTTTTTTCTTATATTCTTTTCGATAAAATGTATAATTTTTTCTCCGTGTCTCCATTGGTTTCCTTCAACTTGATCTTGAAAGATTATATGACGAAATGCTTCAGTGCTACAATGCTTTGATTAAAATGTACACGTCTTTTTAAAAATCTGCTGTTAAGACAAAAAAAGTCCGTACCCATGAAAAATACTCAAATCATTAAAACAACCACGTGTGCTAGGTTTCATTCACAAAGGAGTCACTCGGAATTGAAATCTCAATTCGAAAAGTCCATAATTGAATGCAAATATAATATACATAAATGCCATATCAGATAGAAAATGCAGCCTTAAAACTGCTCGAAATAACAGATTTTTTTTTCTAAATAAAGCTTTGTAGTGCTTTATCTCTGCTTCAACTCTTGCTTAACTCTCGAAATACTACAAAAAATCATAATGTCATTCAGTCAAAAACTAAACATATTTTTACCTAAATGAATTAATTTTTTAAACAACTGCTGTTTTCCTTAAAGAAAAACTTGGTATCGAATTCTCCATAAAATTGTATAGATTATACATAGCTTCAATTCAGTTGGCATAATTTGTGTGTCTAGAAATCACTTCATGCAAACAAAATTTATTTTCTAAGCAGGATATACACCGTCAGCAGTCCATTCGAAAACACTCAAATACTAACTGGGTCACTATTCAAATTAAAAAGTACATACCATCCTTCCACCGTGGCACCGACACGAAAAGCTTATTCTGCCACCGCTCGATTCCGACCGGAAGTCCGTTTGTCGGCACATAATCCCCACTGGCCAGCGCTTGCTGCTTCATCTGTTCGCTCGGGAACACAAAATCCAGCTGCTTCCAGCTGTATCGTTCCTGCAGCTTGGTGGTCCCATGGACGCACGAACTTAGCCCCAGCACGGCGAGACACACCGCAGTAAATTTCCACATGTTCACCGTTGGCACTCTAAGAACTCAGTTAGTTTTTTCTATCGTTTTTGTTATTTCTTCGTCCAAAGTTCCCGAAATCAGCAAAAATAAATTGCACACAAAATAACACCCAATTCGGGTGGGCACACTTTGCTGGAATCGACCACACCACCAGCGATCACCAACCGGGAGACAAGAGAATAGCGTCCACACGTCCTAAACCGAGCCACTAAGTTTCGCGACTGACGTGCAGAAGACCATCGCGCGCCGGTTATATAAACAACAACGCGCCACCACGATCAACCTCGCGATCGCACCGTTAACAGACAAGCGAACGACGACGACGGCTCTGTTCGAACGAAATGCGTAGCGAAGGTACCGAAGGTAGCTCCGACAGCCGGCGGCCGTTATCGGCCTGTCTGCCTGCATGCTGGCGGGGGCGGCGGCACTGATTGTACCGGTCAGTGGCATACAGACCTGTAGCATTACTGCACGGTAATGATCCACTAAATATCGGGATCGCTCGTTAGCAGGAAGGACAATGCAAAGGTAGAGAGACCAGTGCGTGTGTGTCCTCGCAGATAAAGTATGCTCGGGAATGGGCAATTTATTATTAGTGTATTGTATTATTATATAATTCATTGCTCTCTGCCTGGGATTACTTCAGTCCTTGAATGCGAGATTTCCTCTATAAATTGTAGTGCAGCCTAATTCGGAATAACTTAATGGGACCACTGTTTGCTGCCAGAAACCAAATGCGTTTTGGTTTTTTTTTTATTTTAATTGTGAAATCACGCGAAAGTTACTAGTATTCCAGATGGATAAAATTGCTTAACTGCCTCACCGCACTAAATCAGGATTAGTGGAGAACAATAACGCCGCAGCATCGTTATCGTCTTAAGCTTTCACGGACGGCGAACGGCTGGTAACGACCCCACAGGTGACGATTAACGATGCCATCGAGACCCAAATTCTCCCATGACTGTAATACCGAAATGGTTTCGCTTTATGAAGCACGATTTTTGTGCGATTCCAGCAATCCCTAGGAGCTGGCGATATCGCGTCCTTCGAATCGGCAACAGCCTTTCGAAAATTTCGCGGAGAAGCTCGTCGCGCCCGACTCCTCGGTGTCAATGGAAGGTATAGAGAAAAGAGTCCAGCAGGTAGTAGATGTGTGTCCTCACTGCGGGTTGGGCTTGGGAGGTACGTCTTTCGGACAGGCGAGCACCGGCTTATGAGAACTAGTTTAAGCGTGATGCAACGCAAAAATCAAACAATTTATTCAATGTCCGGTCAAGTAAAAGATAAGATAGCAGGATTGCATTTTTTTTTGATTGATTGATGTGCTTGTTTGTGTGTATGTGGTTTGTACAACAATGTTTTCATAGAGACTTTTTCAATGTTTTACCTGTTTGTGATATCCCAACCAAAAACTGTTTTTTTTTTGAGATTCTGACAATGAGCACCTTAACGAAATTTAATATTTTCATGTAAATGCACTGATAATTTGACCGTTTTCGGATTTCACGGCCGATGCGCTGCTGGAAGCAACCCCTCACAGGTAACAATTGGCGATGCCATCAAGACCCATATTTTCCAGATCGTAATGACCAGTATTTTGCCATTCTTTTTTCGGCTGTCTACGTTATTAAAGGAATTTTTTACCCTTTTAGACGATACTAGGCGTCCTACGGATTGCACAGTCAATACAAGCCCAAAAAATGGTTGAAAAGTAGAGTTTTCAGGGCCGTTTGGGTATTCCTCAGAGAAGTTTGTCACGCCCGTCTCCCCAGTTTAATTAAAGGTTAGTACAGATTAGGAAGGACCTGATTGTGTAAAACTAGTTTCTCAACGCAATGCGACACAAAAAGAAAACATTTTTAACCATAGGTCAGACGGGAGTTGAGACGCCGAGAGTACTTATTGTTTCGGGCACCATAACATTCAAGAAAGGAATTATGGTTTCCCATGATTGCAGCAATCCATAGGATCCCATTTACCATCCATCGGTGCGTCCTTCGGATCGCAGTTGACACGAGCCCAAAACACATGATAATGAGACAAAAAACTGGTTTCAAAGCGATGCAGCACACAAATTAATTTTAAACAGTGTTCGGATTTACTTGGTTTTTTTTACGCGGATTCCGGAATTTACGCGACTTTTGTGTATTATTTCAATTCCCATTCATCGTCATCCAATGACATTTGGCCGATTTCCGGGCGAGCATACAGCAAATAGAAGCCGGGTGTAAACGGAATACAATTGTATCGACTCTCTCGCTCTCATAGACAATTGACCGAAAAACCGGAGTTTTTTCAACTTCTGGTGCACAACATTAAAACTATGGTCAAAGTAGGTTCCAAATATAGCTTTTAAATATAAGGGAACTGCTCCATTATTCATCTCATTAAGCCGATACTCACTAATAATGCACGGATGAAACACCAAATTTTCAAGAAATCATTGAACAAATAAACTAAATATGCTGGAATCGTTCAGCATTGTATGTTTAGTAAAATTAGCTAGATTTATCCTAAATTTTTTTAAACAAACCAACTTTCATTACGCTTCCAATCCATCTCAAAAATTGAATCACTGCTCAATTATTCATCTCATGACGACCTCATATTCATCACACTGGAGCAATTCTCGCTGAAACCAGGCCACTAGGTGCACAAGATCTTTCGAATTTGATATAAATGCACATATTAGTTAGGAATAGAGAAAAAATTATTATGCCATTTTTGTTTGATTGAATTTGTTGACCCCTCGGTCATCAAGGGGTGAAACAGTTTCTTGAGAAGTTGAAATTTTAACAATTTGATGTTTCATTTGAGCTATGTCTCTGAAATTCGTTATGGAACCAACTACAAGTAGCACTTTTCTGTAAAGTGGGATGATAGGGCTTTCATTTGGAGTAATCAGAACTTTGGCCGCCATCTTGAATTTTGCCGCCATCTTGGATTTTATCAGAAAAATGCAATTTTGGCCGTGTTCGCAACTGCCGGTTTTTAATCTTAGACCAGCATTGGGAAGCTGAGAAAACATCCTATAAGATGCAAGAAAAAAAATTAGGTAAGCATCAGTGTTAACTTACCAATTGAACGGATTTTCCAAACGAAGTTTCAAATTATCCAATATAGTCTGTTCCAGAAATGATAAGCACATCTAATGTTAACGGTCATTTTGAATCGATTGAAATGTTTCGAATTCTACTGGCTACGTCCTTTTGTTTACACATTTCTGTACGTCATAACATCAAAAAACGGTTTGGTGTCTGATTACTTTTCAAAATGCGTGGTCTCACTCCGGAGAAGAGAAAAAGTATTGTGCACAAGTGGTGCACTGTGAGTGGAATGTCATTGCGAAAATTGGTCAAGGAAGAGGATGTGAGCGTCGGAGCGGTACGGACAGCTATTAAAAAATATGGAGAACAATGTAGTTTTGAAGATGCACCGAGGAGTGGTCGGAAATCAGGCCCTCTAAGTCCTGCTATCAACAAAAAAACAGTAGGAGGGTGGTATAAAAGACACGACCGCATGACGTTGACTACCGTATTCTTATATTCCATTAAAACAAATAGTAGAGGGAATTGCAACGCTTCTATTACAAAACTTCGAGGCACCAAAAGGTACCAGTTGCCGATTATTCTTGTTTACTGGTTAGTCCGTCCAGAACTTCAGTCATTTTAGTATTTTGCAGTAGCCATGTACTACTAACAGCCATCAGCACCACGGGTGAAACCGGCACGAGATGACCGGTACTATTTTGTCTTTCCTCCTTTCAGCTGCTAACACCTAGCGTCCGTATGCAACCGGTACGGTTTAGTAATGAAACTGATGGAGTTTGATTGTTTGATTTCTTTTGAAGGGACTTTAACCCCAAACGGTCATTCGTCCCTCTGCTTTGCTTGAGGAGAAACAGTCCTTTATATAGCCCAAAGACATACGCTGGATGATGGTGGCTTCTCAAACCACCTGGCGGTGCCGGTGGCGGTAGCGGTGCCACACGCGCCATAAACATACACACACGCTATATAGCAAGCCACACACCTTATATATTAGGGACACAAGCTACAGTTATTCACACACGTTTTGTGCACACATACATACATACGCTGGATGATGGTGGCTTCTCAAACCACCTGGCGGTGCGAGTCTCTTTCAGTTTCGGGTTGTATTTACCCAACGATATCTGAATCTGATTACCGCTGGTGGGGTCCAACTCAGATCGAAGGGGAGCCGAACTGAAAGAGGTAAGAACTGCAGCTAACCACTACCACCGCCGCTGTTGCCCGCTGCTGATCCACTTCACCTACTGCCATCGGTGTTGATGTCCGCTGCTGCTGCCTGCTGCTAGTAAACTGAACTGATGGGGTGAAATGTTCGAACGGTAACTTTTATACCAAGGCTTCGTCAGTTGGTTACAAAGAAGGAGGGGCTAAGTAGATAATGAAATGACAAGGAACGTAAATAAGCATCGGAAACAGAAAGTGACAACAACAATAACAACAAATTCAGATCGATTGTATCCGTTAGTGTCGATTGTGCTTGGGAAGAGAGGTATTGATTGACTGCGCTGTATGATTTAGACAATGGATATTAATTACCTATTTTTCAATAGTGTATCTTAAACAATAGTTTGTTTTTGTTACATAAATTTAACCGTAAAAGAATTTCTGATCGATTGATGCCAAAACCTCGAAAACCTGATTATAAATGACTGAAAAATAAGTGCTCAAAACCTGACCATTTTTCCCTGGTTTTCCCTAGTTGAATTACTAGATTTTCAAATTCAGGTGCCTAACTTCGATATAGACGTTAGCTAACGTAAAAAAAATCAGGGATGCCTACAAGCAGAAACCATCGGCTTCCGTTCGGGATGTGGCGCTAAAGAGCGATTTGGTTCAAGACGTACCGGAAGCAGAAAAAATCTAAAAAGAATCCAAATCAAGCCGCTTCTGTCGAACCAAGAGCCCGGAAACTGTATGATTCAGTATTATGCAAAAGTTCTGGGTGCATTATCATGGAAGATGAAACGTATGTGAAATTGGACTATACAAACGTTCATGGGCCACAATATTTCACTGTAAGCAAGAATAAGGATATCCCCGAAACGGAGAAAGCCATTCTCACCGAAAAATTTGACAAGAAGGTGATAGTGTGGCAGGCAATTTGCGAGTGCGGCAAAATATCTAGCCCGTACGTCACATCGGAAACAATGAACGCCCAGAAGTACATCAAGGAATGCCTCCAGAAGCGTTTATTGCCGATGATCAAGCAGCATGACGGACCCGTCATATTTTGGCCTGATTTGGCATCATGTC